>NC_081542.1:30269320-30278147 GCF_901000735.1 Corylus avellana
GCTACATCCCCTTTTATGAAGTAATTGTGCAAACCCATGTTGAAAAACTTGACATTTGTAAAATAATTATAAATTATTAATTTTGTTGAAGGAGTGTCTCGGGGTTCAGACGACTTTTTTTTTCTTTTCATTCTTCTATTTTTAATATTTTCACTTATAAGAAAGGCATCAACATCAACCTTACAGTCAACGCTGATAAACATGTATCAACGCCAACTTGTTGATGTTGACGTTGATAAATGTCGATTCTAAAGTCAGCATTGATGTGTTATTATTTGATTAGAGTTTATACAGAGTTTGTGCTTCTTGTGTGCACGGAATACAAGCTGATGATTTTTTTGTTTTTTACATTGGCTGTCAGAACAATTCAAATTTTCTTTTAAATTAAAAAAAAAAAAAAAGTCTAGAAAACTATTCGGAGACATCCGGTATCAATCCCCAAAAAATCAAAATTTTAGCAATTATATTCATGAAATTTGTTAACTACCCAAGGAAAATAAAAAAACCTAAATGATTGTAAAATCCTACAAGCGGTTAATTGTATTGGTATAGTCTTTGATGCTTTTCTTCTCCATTGGTGCTTAAAAGAAGTAACCTTTTACATCAAAAATATATTTAAACAAACAAGAAAATTTGGAGACGTGAGGTATCGATCCTCAAGAAATCAAAGTGCGTTTTTTGATTACTCTTCCTTTGAGCTACATCCCCTTTTATGAAGTAATGGTGCGAACCCATGTTGAAAAACATGACATTTGTAAAATAATTATAAATTATTAATTTTGTTGAAGGAGTTTCTCGGGGTTTAAACCACTTTTTTTTTTCTTTTCATTCTTCTATTTTTAATATTTTCACTTATAAGAAAGGCATCAACATCAACCTTACAGTCAACGCTGATAAACATGTATCAACGCCAGCTTGTCGATGTTGGCGCTGATAATATGACATCAATGTCGATTTTAAAGTCGGCGTTGTTGTGTTATTATTTGATTAGAGTTTATAGAGAGTTTGTGCTCCTTGTGTGCTCGGAATACAAGCTGATGATTTTCTGTTTTTTCCATGGGTTGTCAAAACAAGTTAAATTTTCTTTTAAATTAAAAAAAAAAAAAACGTGAAGAAAATTATTCGGAGAAATCCGGTATAATTCCTCAAAAAATCAAAATTATAGCAGTTATATTTATGAAATTTTGTTAACTACCCAAGGAAAATAAAAAAACCTAAATGATTGTAAAATCCTACAAGCGGTTAATTGTATTGGTATAGTCTTTGATACTTTTCTTCTCCATTTGTGCTTAAAAGAAGTAACCTTTTACATCAAAAATATATTTAAACAAACAAGAAAATTTGGAGACGTGAGGTATCGATCCTCAAGAAATCAAAGTGCGTTTTTTGATTACTCTTCCTTTGAGCTACATCCCCTTTTAAGAAGTAATGGTGCGAACCCATGTTGAAAAACATGACATTTGTAAAATAATTATAAATTATTAATTTTGTTGAAGGAGTTTCTCGGGGTTTAAACCACTTTTTTTTTTCTTTTCATTCTTCTGTTTTTAAAATTTTCACTTATAAGTAAGGCATCAACATCAACCTTACAGTTAACGCTGATAAACATGTATCAACGCCAACTTGTTGAAGTTCACCTTGATAAATGTCGATTTTAAAGTCGGCGTTGTTGTGTTATTATTTGATTAGAGTTTATAGAGAGTTTGTGCTCCTTGTGTGCTCGGAATACAAGCTGATGATTTTCTGTTTTTTCCATGGGTTGTCAAAACAAGTTAAATTTTCTTTTAAATTAAAAACAAAAAAAAAAAACGTGAAGAAAATTATTCGGAGAAATCCGGTATAATTCCTCAAAAAATCAAAATTATAGTAGTTATATTTATGAAATTTTGTTACCTACCCAAGGAAAAAAAAAAAACCTAAATGATTGTAAAATCCTACAAGCGGTTAATTGTATTGGTATAGTCTTTGATACTTTTCTTCTCCATTGGTGCTTAAAAGAAGTAACCTTTTACATCAAAAATATATTTAAACAAACAAGAAAATTTGGAGACGTGAGGTATCGATCCTCAAGAAATCAAAGTGTGTTTTTTGATTACTCTTCCTTTGAGCTACATCCCCTTTTATGAAGTAATGGTGCGAACCCATGTTGAAAAACATGACATTTGTAAAATAATTATAAATTATTAATTTTGTTGAAGGAGTTTCCCGGGGTTTAAACCACTTTTTTTTTTTTTCTTTTCATTCTTCTATTTTTAATATTTTCACTTATAAGAAAGGCATCAACATCAACCTTACAGTCAACGCTGATAAACATGTATCAACGCCAACTTGTTGATGTTGACGTTGATAATACGACATCATTGTCGATTCTAAAGTCGGCATTGATTTGTTATTATTTGATTAGAGTTTATACAGAGTTTGTGCCCCTTGTGTGCTCGGAATACAAGCTGATGATTTTTTGTTTTGTCCATTGGCTGTCACAACAAGTCAAATTTTCTTTTAAATTAAAAAAAAAAAAAAATGTCAAGAAAACTATTCGGAGACATCCGGTACGAATCCTCAATGAATCAAAATTATAGCAATTATATTCATGAAATTTGTTTGACTACCCAAGGAAAATAAATAAACCTAAATGATTGTAAAATCCTAGAAGTGGTTAATTGTATTACTATAGTGTTTGACGCTTTTCTTCTCCTTTGGTGCTTAAAAGAAGTAAATTTTACCTCAAAAAGATATTTGAAGAAACAAGAAAATTTGGAGACGTGAGGTAGCGATCCTCATGAAATCAAAGTTGCGTTTTTTTATAACTCTTCCTTTGAGCTACATCCGCTTTTATGAAGTAATTGTGCAAACCTATGTTGAAAAACTTGACATTTGTAAAATAATTATAAATTATTAATTTTGTTGAAGGAGTGTCTTGGGGTTCAGACGGCTTTTTTTTTCATTTCATTCTTCTATTTTTAATGTGTTCACTTATAAGAAAGGCATCAACATCAACCTTACAGTCAACGCTGATAAACATGTATCAACGCCAACTTGTTGATGTTGACGTTGATAAGACGACATCAATGTCGATTCTAAAGTCGGCATTGATTTGTTATTATTTGATTAGAGTTTATACAGAGTTTGTGCCCCTTGTGTGCTCGGAATACAAGCTGATGATTTTTTGTTTTTTCCATTGGCTGTCACAACAAGTCAAATTTTCTTTTAAATTAAAAAAAAAAAATGTCAAGAAAACTATTCGGAGACAGCTGGTATGAATCCTCAATGAATCAAAATTATAGCAATTATATTCATGAAATTTGTTTGACTACCCAAGGAAAATAAATAAACCTAAATGATTGTAAAATCCTAGAAGTGGTTAATTGTATTACTATAGTGTTTGACGCTTTTCTTCTCCTTTGGTGCTTAAAAGAAGTAAATTTTACCTCAAAAAGATATTTGAAGAAACAAGAAAATTTGGAGACGTGAGGTAGCGATCCTCAAGAAATCAAAGTTGCGTTTTTTGATTACTCTTCCTTTGAGCTACATCCCCTTTTATGAAGTAACGGTGCGAACCCATGTTGAAAAACATGACATTTGTAAAATAATTATAAATTATTAATTTTGTTGAAGGAGTTTCTCGGGGTTTAAACCACTTTTTTTTTTTTTTCTTTTCATTCTTCTATTTTTAATATTTTCACTTATAAGAAAGGCATCAACATCAACCTTACAGTTAACGCTGATAAACATGTATCAACGCCAACTTGTTGAAGTTGACGTTGATAAATGTCGATTCTAAAGTCGGCATTGATGTGTTATTATTTGATTAGAGTTTATACAGAGTTTGTGCTTCTTGTGTGCTCGGAATACAAGCTGATGATTTTTTTGTTTTTTACATTGGCTGTCATAACAAGTCAAATTTTCTTTTAAATTAAAAAAAAAAAAAAAGTCAAGAAAACTATAAGGAGACATCCGGTATCAATCCCCAAAAAATCAAAATTTTAGCAATTATATGCATGAAATTTGCTTAACTACCCAAGGAAAATAAAAAAACCAAAATGATTGTAAACTCCTACAAGCAGTTAATTGTATTGGTATAGTCTTTGATGCTTTTCTTCTCCATTGGTGCTTAAAAGAAGTAACCTTTTACATCAAAAATATATTTAAACAAACAAGGAAATTTGGAGACGTGAGGTAGCGATCCTCAAGAAATCAAAGTTGCGTTTTTTGATAACTCTTCCTTTGAGCTACATCCCCTTTTATGAAGTAATTGTGCAAACCCATGTTGAAAAACTTGACATTTGTAAAATAATTATAAATTATTAATTTTGTTGAAGGAGTGTCTCGGGGTTCAGACGACTTTGTTTTTCTTTTCATTCTTCTATTTTTAATATTTTCACTTATAAGAAAGGCATCAACATCAACCTTACAATCAACGCTGATAAACATGTATCAACGCCAACTTGTTGATGTTGACACTCATAATACGACATCTACGTCGATTTTAAAGTCGGCATTGATGTGTTATTATTTGATTAGAGTTTATACAGAGTTTGTGCTCCTTGTGTGCTCGGAATAGAAGCTGATGTTTTTTGTTTTTTTCCATTGGTTGTCAAAACGAGTCAAATTTTCTTTAAATTTTTTTTTTTAGAAAAAAAATGTCAAGAAAAGTATTCAGAGACATCCGGTATGAGTCCTCAAAAAATCAAAATTATGGCAATTATATTCATGAAATTTTGTTAACTACCCAAGGTAAATAAAAAAAACATAAATGATTGTAAAATCCTAGAAGTGGTTAATTGTATTACTATAGTGTTTGACGCTTTTCTTCTCCTTTGGTGCTTAAAGAAGTAAATTTTACCACAAAAAGATATTTGAAGAAACAAGAAAATTTGGAGACGTGAGGTATTGATCCTCAAGAAATCAAAGATGCGTTCTTTTGATTACTCTTCCTTTGAGCTACATCCCCTTTTATGAAGTAATTGTGCAAACCCATGTTGAAAAACATGACATTTGTAAAATAATTATAAATTATTAATTTTGTTGAAGGAGTTTCTCGTGGTTCAGACGACTTATTTTTTTTTTCTTTTCATTCTTCTATTTTTTAATATCTTCACTTATAAGAAAGGCATCAACATCAACCATACAGTCAACGCTGAGAAACATGTATCAACGCCAACTTGTTGATGTTGACGTTGGTAATACGACATCAATGTCGATTCTAAAGTCGGCATTGATGTGTTATTATTTGATTAGAGTTTATACAGAGTTGATGCTCCTTGTGTGCTCGGAATACAAGCTGATGATTTTTTGCTTTTTCCATTGGTTGTCAGAACAAATCAAATTTTCTTTTAAATTAAAAAAAAAAATGTCAAGAAAACTATTTGGAGACATCCGGTATCAATCCCCAAAAAATCAAAATTTTGGCAATTATATTCATGAAATTTGTTTAGCTACCCAAGGAAAATAAAAAAACCTAAATGATTGTAAAATCCTACAAGCGGTTAATTGTATTACTATAGTGCTTGATGCTTCTCTTCTCCATTGGTGCTTAAAAGAAGTAACCTTTTACATCAAAAATAAATTTAAACAAACAAGAAAATTTGGAGACGTGAGGTATCGATCCTCAGGAAATCAAAGTTGCGTTTTTTGATTACTCTTCCTTTGAGCTACATCTCCTTTTGTGAAGTATTTGTGCGAACCCATGTTGAAAATAAAGACATGTGTAAAATAAATATAAATTTTTAATTTTGTTGAAGGAGTTTCTAGGGGTTCAGATGAATTTTTTTTTTTTTCTTTCTTCTTTTTTTAATATTTTCTGCTATATGAAAGGCATCAACATCAGCCTTACAGTCAACGCTGATAAACATGTATCAACGCCAACTTGTCGATGTTGGCGCTGATAATATGACATCAATGTTGATTTTAAAGTCGGCGTTGATGTGTTATTATTTGATTAGAGTTTATACAGAGTTTGTGCTCCTTGTGTGCTCGGAATACAAGCTGATGATTTTTTGTTTTTTCCAGTGGTTGTCAGAACAAGTCAAATTTTATTTTAAATTAAAAAAAAAGAAGGGTCAAGAAAATTATTCGGAGACATCTGGTATCAATCCTCAAAAAATAAAAATTATAGCAGTTATATTTATGAAATTTTTTTAACTACCCATGGTAAATTAAAAAACATAAATGATTGTAAAATCCTAGAAGTGGTTAATTGTATTACTATAGTGTTTGATGCTTTTCTTCTCCATTGGTGCTTAAAAGAAGTAAATTCTACCCCAAAAAGATATTTGAAGAAACAAGAAAATTTGGAGACGTGAGGTATTGATCCTCAAGAAATCAAAGAAGCGTTCTTTTGATTACTCTTCCTTTGAGCTACATCCCCTTTTATGAAGTAATTGTGCGAACCCATGTCGAAAAACATGACATTTGTAAAATAATTATATATTATTAATTTTGTTGAAGGAGTTTCTAGTGGTTTAGACGAATTTTTTTTTTCTTTCTTTTTTTTTTTTTTTTAATATTTCCAGCTATATTAAAGGCATCAACATCAACCTTACAGTCAACGCTGATAAACATGTATCAACGCCAGCTTGTCGATGTTGGCGCTGATAATATGACATCAATGTCGATTTTAAAGTCCGCGTTGTTGTGTTATTATTTGATTAGAGTTTATAGAGAGTTTGTGCTCCTTGTGTGCTCGGAATACAAGCTGATGATTTTCTGTTTTTTCCATGGGTTGTCAAAACAAGTTAAATTTTCTTTTAAATTAAAAAAAAAAATGTGAAGAAAATTATTCGGAGAAATCCGGTATAATTCCTCAAAAAATCAAAATTATAGCAGTTATATTTATGAAATTTTGTTAACTACCCAAGGAAAAGAAAAAAACCTAAATGATTGTAAAATCCTACAAGTGGTTAATTGTATTGGTATAGTCTATGATGCTTTTCTTCTCCATTGGTGCTTAAAAGAAGTAACCTTTTACATCAAAAATATATTTAAACAAACAAGAAAATTTGGAGACGTGAGGTATCGATCTTCAAGAAATCAAAGTGCGTTTTTTGATTACTCTTCCTTTGAGCTACATCCCCTTTTATGAAGTAATGGTGCGAACCCATGTTGAAAAACATGACATTTGTAAAATAATTATAAATTTTTAATTTTGTTGAAGGAGGTTCTCGGGGTTTAAACCACTTTTTTTTTTTCTTTTCATTCTTCTCTTTTTAATATTTTCACTTATAAGAAAGGCATCAACATCAACCTTACAGTCAACGCTGATAAACATGTATCAACGCCAACTTGTTGAAGTTGACGTTGTTAAATGTCGATTCTAAAGTCGGCATTGATGTGTTATTATTTGATTAGAGTTTATACAGAGTTTGTGCTTCTTGTGTGCTCGGAATACAAGCTGATGATTTTTTTGTTTTTTACATTGGCTGTCAGAACATGTGAAATTTTCTTTTCAATTAAGAAAAAAAAAAAAAAGTCAAGAAAACTATTCGGAGACATCCGGTATCAATCCCCAAAAAATCAAAATTTTAGCAATTATATTCATGAAATTTGCTTAACTACCCAAGGAAAATAAAAAAACCTAAATGATTGTAAACTCCTACAAGCAGTTAATTGTATTGGTATAGTCTTTGATGCTTTTCTTCTCCATTGGTGCTTAAAAGAAGTAACCTTTTACATCAAAAATATATTTAAACAAACAAGGAAATTTGGCGACGTGAGGTATCGATCCTCAAGAAATCAAAGATGCGTTCTTTTGATTACTCTTCCTTTGAGCTACATCCCCTTTTATGAAGTAATTGTGCGAACCCATGTTGAAAAACATGACATTTGTAAAATAATTATAAATTATTAATTTTGTTGAAGGAGTTTCTCGGGTTCAGACGACTTTTTTTTTTCTTTTCATTATTCTATTTTTAATATTTTCACTTATAAGAAAGGCATCAACATCAACCTTACAGTCAACGCCGATAAACATGTATCAACGCCAACTTGTTGATGTTGACGTTGATAATACGACATCAATGTCGATTCTAAAGTCGGCATTGATGTGTTATTATTTGATTAGAGTTTATACAGAGTTTGTGCTCCTTGTGTGCTCGGAATACAAGCTGATGATTTTTTGTTTTTTCCATTGGTTGTCAGAACAAATCAAATTTTCTTTTAAATTAAAAAAAAAAATGTCAAGAAAACTATTTGGAGACATCCGGTATCAATCCCCAAAAAATCAAAATTTTGGCAATTATATTCATGAAATTTGTTTAAGTACCCAAGGAAAATAAAAAAACCTAAATGATTGTAAAATCCTACAAGTGGTTAATTGTATTACTATAGTGTTTGATGCTTTTCTTCTCCATTGGTGCTTAAAAGAAGTAAATTTTACCCCAAAAAGATATTTGAAGAAACAAGAAAATTTGGAGACGTGAGGTATCGATCCTCAAGAAATCAAAGATGCGTTCTTTTGATTACTCTTCCTTTGAGCTACATCCCCTTTTATAAAGTAATTGTTCAAACCCATGTTGAAAAACATGACATTTGTAAAATAATTATAAATTATTAATTTTGTTGATGGAGTTTCTCGGGGTTCAAACGACTTTTTTTTTCTCTTTTCATTCTTCTATTTTTAATATTTTCACTTATAAAAAAGGCATCAACATCAACCTTACAATCAACGCTGATAAACATGTATCAACGCCAACTTGTTGATGTTGACACTCATAATACGACATCAACGTCGATTTTAAAGTTGGCATTGATGTGTTATTATTTGATTAGAGTTTATACAGAGTTTGTGCTCCTTGTGTGCTCGGAATAGAAGCTGATGATTTTTTGTTTT
>NC_081542.1:30278247-30282514 GCF_901000735.1 Corylus avellana
CACGTCTCCAAATTGTCTTCTTTCTATATATATCATTTTCATGTAAAAAGTTTCTTCTTTTAAGCACCAATGGAGAACAAAAGCATCAAACACTACAACAAAAGAATTAATGGCTTCTAAAAATTTTACAAACATCTAGTTTTTTATTTTTCTTGCATAGTTAAAGGAATTTCATGAATTCGAATATAGCTTTGTGGTACGGTAGTTTGGATATAATTGTTATAATTTTGAATTTGTTAGGATTGATACCTGATGTCTCCGAATAGATTTCTTGACTTTTTTTTTTTTTTCTTTTAATTTAACAATAATTTTGACTTCTTTAGACAACCAATGGACAAAAAAAAAAAAAGATGAACCAGTTGTATGCAAAAAACAATAGGAGCAAAACCTCTTTATAAACTAAAATCATATAACAACACATCAAAGCCGACTTTAAAATTGACGTTGATGTCCTATTATGAACATTAACTTCCAAAAGTTGACGTTGATACATGTTTATTATATTGACAGTAAGGTTGACGTTGATACATGTTTATTATATGTCTTAATTTTCCTATTACCTGTTAAAATTACACACTTTATATATATATATATATATATATATATATATATATTTGCGGTTAAAAACCAAAAGGGAAAATGGGCGATGGGATAGGGAGGACAAGTGTCCATTACCAAATGCTGAGAAGGTTAGGTGGTTAATGTGGTAGGAGGTTGTTTGTGTGATTTATGCATGTGATTACCGATGATGTAATTATTACGATTCTATGTAATAATGACTTTGATATTTAGTTGGAAATTTTCAGATTTAACCTATATTTTTTTATGTGATTTTTCAATTTTGATAATTAGATCTTATAGTTTTTTTTTTTTTTTTTTCTTTTCAAATAGTTCCTTCAATCAATTTATGGTCTAATTAATTAATGGCATGACACGCCATACCAATAAATTAATGTCACATGACTCTCATTTGACACATTAATTTTTTCCCAATTTAGAAGATGAATTGTATATAAGGAGTGTTTATATAGAATTAATTTATCGTTGGTGCCTATTTTGATGAAATTGAAATAAATCCAGGTTGCAAATCGATTGAAATATTGCCAATTAGAAACAATAGCTATTGTCATCCAAAGTAGCTTCACTTTCTAAACAATAGAAAAATGGATAGTTGACTCTATATGGGTGCCTATGCTTTTATTCCTTTGAATTTGATGGTTGGTTAATGTGAGCCCACACTTGTCGATGCAGGAACATGGAACATCGCAACCAGAAGGGTTTGCTCAACCAAGTGGATCTTCTCAGCCTTCTCAACCACAGTTGGGGCGTACTACTGCATGTACATCAACGCCTGCAAAAAGAGGTAAGACTATTGTACAGACCGTGGAGAAGGCGATTGCAGTAATGGAGGCTAACAAGAGAAAAAGGAAGAAGCCAAATTGACAAAAATATTAGATCCAAGGAAATGGATTACTACAGAGACAATTGGTCATTTTGGATGTGTAAATATATATATATATATATATATATATATATATATATATATGGTTAATGCTACAATTTGATCATTTTGAATGTGTAATATATATGCGTAATGGTAGACACATTTACCTTGTCAATGCTACAATTTGGTCATTTTGGATGTGTAATATATATATATGGTTAATGTTTAGACACATTTACCTTGTGTATAAAACCATTGTTATTTGTGATAGAAAATTGAACTTAATTTCCCAAAATCATTTCCTTATATCATGAACAAACTCTTAAATACATATACCTACTAACACATAGGTTTCGCACTTTAATACAACCCACTAAATAATAGTCCTTAAACTACATAAGTTTCTCCCTCTCACAGCAACATTGCCCTACTAACAGTGCAATGACGTTTCTCTCTATCATTAACAAAACAAGACAACAACAAAAAAGCTAAGATCAAACAAGTGGCCAATGACATCCTTAAGTTTTTTTTCGATGCTAGTGTTTTTGCACTTTTCAGCAGCAATCTGCAATGTCAACTTCGCCAGTTCAGTTTCAAAACCTTTCTTCTGATCAGCTATTTGGGCATCGAACTGTGACACAGGGAGCATAGCTTCTTCGTCAACCCACATAAAATAATCATAACCACGATCACCTTCGTTCTGCATATTTCATAAATGAGAATTACTAACCAATTCACAAACAAAGTGTAATATAATTTAGTGCTAACTGAAAAAACAATGGAGTTCTTCAATGTTCTTTGATTTCAAAGAGTCAAAAAGAAAAGAAGAAAAAAAAGACCAGCCAAAGGAGACCTTGTGAGCTTTCAAACTAGTTCTATTTTTGGAGTGTGAAATAGTTAGATCTATATACATGGTTTTCCTTTAATTTTCAAATACTCTATACTATTTCATTGTAACATTAAAAAGATAAAAACATATGGGTGATGTATTGTCATTTAAGAGAAAGAAAACATTCTGAATGCAAAGGAAGAGACCCAAAAACTTTGTCAAACAAGGCCGGCCTTATTTGGTAATGTACATGCCAAATTTTTATTTTTCAACCTCTACAATATTTTTATTTTTTATATCACATTAATAATTTTTTTATTTCCATTTAAATTTAAAAAATCATTACAACACAATTTTCTTTTCTTTTTTATATTTTTAAATATAAAAAATTCAAAATTTTTATCTACTTTATATCACATCAATCACTACCTCTTATGCATACATACACATACATTGGAGAACTTTATATCCAGCACTACTGTTGACCAAAATATTGATTTTACTTATAGATATTGTTTAGACTTTTGAGGCATGTTTGAAACAAGGGGGGCAAGTTATGCAGAGTGTGAACAAGAAAAACCAATCTTCATGCATTTCATTATTTGAGGATAAGCTCCAAAAAAATGAAATACTTCCCCTATCGACAGCATACAATGCAAAGACTGCAAAAAGTGTTGGCAGGGAACTCCATTTCAGTGATCAAACACCATTTAATGTAATTGGATTTCCCAAAAAGGTACAAGTCAAAGATGATTTAAGTTGAAAAGGCTTAACAATAGGAATTAATCAAGGCCAATTACATCTAAAGTAAAACCTGCCATCTTAAGAGATAGCCTAATGTTTGTAACACACTCAAAGCTATGCCACAGCCACTAACTAAGCTCAGCCATACTTCCACAAGTATCATCTAATATGTTCGAATAAATTTTTTTCAACTCACTAATAGATGTCAAGTATCATCTAATAGGTTTAAGCAAGAAATTTTTCAAAATAAATAAATAAATAAAATAGTGACTGAAAAACCCAGCAGCCCTAAATCAAAAACATCAAACACATAGGCTACACAACGTCAAACACATCTCTTAGAAGAGACCCACAAATCCAAACCAACAATCACTGTACAGAATTCAATCAAACGGAGAAAAGAAGAAAGAAAGAAATCGAAAACCCCTAATTTTTAAAACCCTAAATTCGCGCCTTGTATTTGCCGCATCCAATAAACATTCTACCAAGATTTTTCTGCGTGCGAGAAGTCATCACTGGTGATTCAATTCCGCATAGGCATTTCGTACACGCAGAGGTAGACTTTGCCGGCGAACTTCCCACCGATAGTACACAGCCACTCGCATCATAGTCAGCAAACTCACTTCCAATCTTCTCCATCATTGACGAGCTGTTGGCCGAAATCTTCAAAGTCAAACTTCTTTCCCCCAACTATTTCGGTGTTTAATGGGTTGGGTAAGAAAAACCCTAAAATTGTTGCAGGTTTTGCATGATGTTTGAGGGAGCCGATCGGCTGAATGGATGGAAGGTTTTGCAGATTTTTGCGGTTTTGCAGGTTTTGCGAGACGACGGGACCTGTGCCTAAGGGGGACGACCGGCATGATCGGTTGGAAGACCGAAGCTGTGCATGGGAGATGATCAGCTTCGGCTATTTGGACGGAATGTTTTGCGGGTTGTGCGGTTTTGCAGGTTTTGTGGGATGACTGGACCTATGCGTGAGGGAGATGACCGGCACGATCGGCTGGAAGACCGAAGCTGTGCGTGGGAGACGATCGGCTTCGGCTGTTTGGACGAAGTTGGGAGATGATGGGGGACTTGTGCGTGGGTTGGGAGATTTTCACTTTTAATTTCTTACCCTAAGCAAAACGGCACCGTTTTGCTCCTTGTTTTAAAAAAAATAAAAAAAATTCATACAAGGGCATTATAGTAACTTACCTGTAACCAAACGACGTCGTTTTGCAGTTTTCGTCCAGACTAACGGTTTTGATTAA
>NC_081542.1:30282534-30282801 GCF_901000735.1 Corylus avellana
TTCGCACAATTACTTCATAAAAGGGGATGGAGCTTAAAGAAAGAATAATCAAAAAGCGCATCTTTGATTTCTTGAGGATCGATACCTCACATCTCCAAGTTTTCTTGTTTCTTTATATATCTTTTTGCGGTAAAAAGTCACTTCTTTTAAGCACCAATGGAGAAGAAAAGCATCAAACACTATAACAATACAATTAACAGCTTCTAGGATTTTACAATTATTTAGGTTTTTTTTTTTTTTTTTTTTTTTTTTTTTTTTTTTTTTTTT
>NC_081542.1:30282832-30285009 GCF_901000735.1 Corylus avellana
GTCACCGAATAGTTTGCTTGACTTTTTTTTTTAATTAAAAAAAAAAAGACTTGTTTTGACAACCAATGGAAAATACAAAAAATCATCGGGTTGTATGCAGAGCACAAAAGGAGCAAAAACTCTGTATAAACTCTAATCAAACAATAACACATCAACGCCGACTTTAAAATCAACGTTGATGTCGTATTGTTAGCGTCAACATCAGCCAGTTGGCGTCGATACAGTTTTATCAGCGTTGACCGTAAGGTTGACGTTGATGCCTTTCTTATAAGTGAAAATATTAAAAAAAAAAAAAAGAAGAAAAAAAAGTCGTCTAAACCCCTAGAAACTCCTATAACAAAATTAACTATTTATATTTACTTTAAAAATGTCTTGTTTTTCTACAAGGGTTCGCACAATTACCTCATAAAAGGGGATGTAGCTCAAAGGAAGAGTAAAGAAAAAGCGCATCTTTGATTTTTTGATGATCGATACCTCACGTCCCCAAATTTTCTTGTTTCTTTAAATATCTTTTTGAGGTAAAAAGTTACTTCTTATTAGCACCAATGGAGAAGAAAAGCATCAAACATCATAACAATACAATTAACGGCTTCTAGGATTTAACAATCAATTAGGCTTTTTTTTTTTCCTCAGCTAGCTAAAGTAATTTCATGAATATAATTGTTAAAATTTTGATTTTTTGAGGATTCATACCAGATGTCTCCGAATAGTTTTCTTGACTTTTTTTTCTTAATTTAAAAGATAATTTGACTTGTTTTCAAAACCAATGGAAAAAACAAAAAATCATCGGCTTGTATGCCAAGTACAAAAGGAGCAAAAACTCTGTATAAACTCAAATCAAACAATAACATATCAACGCCGACTTTAAAATCGACATTGATGTCGTATTATCAGCGTCAACATCCAATAGTTGGTGTTGATACATGTTTATCAGCGTTGACCGTAAGGTTGACGTTGATGCCTTTCTCATAAGTGAAAATATTAAAAAAAAAAAAAAAAAGAAAAAAAAGTCGTCAAAACTACTAGAAACTCCTACAACAAAATTAACAATTTATGTTTATTTTCCAAATGTCTTCGTTTTTCTACATGGGTTCGCACAATTACTTCATAAAAGGGGATGTAGCTCAAAGGAAGAGTAATCAAAAGAACGCATCTTTGATTTCTTGAGGATCGATACCTCACGTCTCCAAATTTTCTTGTTTCTTCAAATATATTTTTGAGGTAAAAAGTTACTTCTTTTAAGCACCAATGGAGAAGAAAAGCAACAAACACTATAGCAATACAATTAACCACTTCTAGGATTTTACAATCATTTAGGTTTTTTTTGTGTTTTTTTTTTTTTCCCTTTGGTAGTTAAAGTAATTTCATGAATATAATTGTTATAATTTTGATTTTTTGAGGATTGATACCAGATGTCTCCGAATAGTTTTCTTGACCTTTTTTTAAAAAATTTAAAAGAAAATTTGACTTGTTTTGATAACCAATGGAAAAAATAAAAAATCATCGGCTTATATGCCGAGTACAAAAGGAGCAAAAACTCTGTATAAACTCAAATCAAACAATAACATCTCAACGCCGACTTTAAAATCAATGTTGATATCGTATTATCAGCGTCAACATCAACAAGTTGGCGTTGATACATGTTTATCAGCGTTGACCGTAAAGTTGACGTTGATGCCTTTCTCATAAGTCAAAATATATAAAATAAAATAACATAAAAGAAAAAGAAAGAAAAAAAAGTCGTCCAAACTCCTAGAAACTCCTACAACAAACTTAACAATTTATGTTTATTTTTCAAATGTCTCTTTTTCTGCATGGGTTCGCATAATTTCATTAAGGGGATCTAGTTCAAAGGAAAAGTAATCAAAAAGCGCATCTTTGATTTGTTGAGGATCGATACCACACGTCTCCAAATTTTCTTGTTTCTTTATGAAAATTCTAAAACGACTCCAATTATCACCTACTCACACGTCTAGGAGTTTTACAGAAAATATCCAGAAAACAGATCTAACTTAGCAGTTAAAAAAATCAACCAAATACTGATATGAAATATGCAATCAAGAACACAGAAATTTGGTTACGAAGAGGAAACCATTTAGAGAACTCTCTAAATGTAAAACCTCTCCGGGGCAGCCAAACCCAGGAAATCAATTCACTATATAGAAGAATAAGGAATA
>NC_081542.1:30285109-30290894 GCF_901000735.1 Corylus avellana
TTAGCAGTTAAAAATCAACCAAATACTGATATGAAATATGCAATCAAGAACACAGAAATTTGGTTACGAAGAGGAAATCATTTAGAGAACTCTCTAAATGTAAAACCTCTCCGGGGCAGCCAAACTCAGGAAATCAATTCACTATATAGAAGAATAAGGAATACAAGAAGAATAACAAAACCTTTGACTCTTCCTTGCACACGACAAGTGACCCACTTGACTTCTACCTCAGTAGCCCTTTCCAGAACATCTGGCACGATTCTTCTAAAAGATTTCCTTTCACCAGAACTCCGATTGGCTTCACGTATTTTCTCTTCAACAATAATCTAGAACAAATTCTCTCTCTCTAAGCACCCTGATTTTTGCTCAATAAAATACGTACTTGTAAATGTAGCAAAATCGTGTTTAAATAGAAAATAACCCTAATAAGTCACCCAGGTCCGGACCCTGCAGATCTGAGGTCCGGACATGCCTCATAAAATGCACTTTCGGGAACTGGGGTCCGGACCCTGCTTGAAAAATCAAGTTTCTGGAAATGGGGTCCAGACCCGGCTTCTGGAGGTCCGGACCCGGACTGTCCAGTCTTCATCAACAACTCCGATCGATGGGCATTTGTGGTCCGATTGAGCTGAAATTTTGCAGGGACGTTCATAACACATGAATCTACATTATGAACGGTGGAGATTGGATTCTGAGCATTCTATATCAGTGTTTGAGCCCATGAGTAGTCATCTGCATTTTGGAACTGAATTAAGCCAACATAAGAACTAACAACCTCCCCCTTTGGCAATTCGGTGACAAAACCAAAATGCCGAGCCAATCCCATCATCTCCCCATATTTACTCCCCCTTTTTGTCGCAGAATGACAAAAGGTCTTCATGTTTCCTGAAACACTTCACAAAATACATCAAGGCATATGTGGAACAAGAAGACATAAATAAAACTCATGAAAAAAAATGACGAAAGAATTAAAACATGAGAAACTGAGTATCTAACAATTAAAACAATCTAAAAGAATAAAAAATAATCAAAGAAAATAAAAACAAAGCAAACAAAAATTAAGAAAAAAAAATGCCCTAGAACAGCTATAGACAAATATCAATATGCTCAATTTCTAGGCATGATCTATGTGCCCACCTAATCTAGGTGAGTCCATTACCACTCCCCCTCAATGGGTGAATGGTATTAATCTTCTTGACCCAAACTTTCTTCACATCAGGGACAACTGTGTGACTCTTATCCAAGACATCTAACCGTGTTACTACGTTTCTCATCATGTTGAATAATTTCTCATAACTATTTCTAGAATGGAAATATTCTCTTTTAGACCTATGACTGTTAAGCTGAAAACACGTAGGACGAATATGTCCAAACTTACCACAGTTATGACACGTAGGAATAAACCTTTGAGAAGGTTGGTTCCTTAACATGTGCATACTTCTCGACTTAGAACTAGACATATAGGAATCAGTTAGAGTTCCCTTACCTTTTCTACCTTTGGAAATTTGAGGAGAAATTACCTTCTTTTCAGCCAAGCTATATTCTTTGTTCACTGGTTTCACAAAAATCATCTTTGAAGAAGAAGCAACATTAGTAGATAAAATAGCAGATTTATCAAAACCCAATCCAGTTCTATCAAATGAATGTTTCTGATTATGTAGCATTTGATTTAGCTTTTCACTAGAGAATTTTGTTAAATGATTCTTTGATTCATTCAGTTCATTCTCTAAGGATTTCACTTTGGCAATTAGCATTTGATTTTCAGACATTAAAGTATTATGAGTAGCAAGAGAATCAGCTAAGGTGACAGAAAGTTGATCATTTTCAAGATTAACCTCATTGAGTTTCTTCAATTGCTGCTTATTCAGCTTTTTCAGTTTAGTGTATTCCACAAAGAGATTATTATAAGCATTTTGCAAATCTTCTTCTTCTTCCGAATCATTATCGGACACACCTTGTTTGTCTTGAGAATTACACTCACTATTCTCATGCTCACTCTCATAACTAACTCCAAATGCTAAGTAATTAACTCCTTGTTCAGCATCGTCCTTGTCTGACTCATCACTTTGAGTCACATTAAATGCCTTGCCATTTGACTTTCTCAAATTAGCACAGTCAACACGAATGTGCCCATGTCCTCCACATTCGTGACACTTGATACCTCTAAGTGACTTTCCTTTCTCAACATTCTCATTTCTAGATTTCTCAGAAAATTGTGAATTGCTATTTCTAAAATTTCCTTTCTTGGCTCTAAAGAATTTCCTAAACTTCTTAGCAAACATAGCAATTTCTTCCTCATTTCCAGAATCCTCCTCAGATGAACCACAAGAGTCAACCTTAACATTTTTTGCCTTAAGAGCAATATTTTTGGTGTTCTTGTGTTTAGGAAGAATTAGCTCAAAGGTCTGAAGGGAACCTACAAGTTCTTCTACTCTCATAGTATCTAAGTCCTTGCTCTGTTGTATAGCAGCAATTTGGGGAATAAACCTCTTAGGCAAAGATCTTAAGATTTTTTTCACCACTTTAGCATCATCCATTTTCTTTCCCAAATTAATGGTAGAGTTTCTAATGGCACTAAGCTTTGAATAGAATTCATCAAAAGTTTCATCTTCCTGCATTCTAATCTCCTCAAGCTGAGAAACCAACATTTGAATTTTTGAAGTTCTAACAACCTTAGTTCCTTCATGTGTGATTTCTAAAGTTTCCCAAGCTTCCTTAGCTAGTTCACATCTAGAAATTCTAGAAAATTCCTCATTTGAAACAGAGATGTAAATAGCATTTATAGCTTTGTCATTCGCAGTAGCATTATTCTTTTCCTCTGTTGTCCATTCAGCTATTGCTTTTTTTGGACGTGTCCATCCAAATTCGACAATATGCCAAACATTAATGGATTTAAAATATGCTCTCATACGAATTTTCCAAAGCGTATAATTTGTTCCGTCAAAGACGGGAAGAGAATTAGGAGCAACAGTATGAGACATTTGATATGGAGTCTCGGATCACACTCAGGAAATAAATCTTTCACAGAGTGAACCCGCTCTGATACCAATTGAAAATTCTAAAACGACTCCAATTATCACCTACTCACACGTCTAGGAGTTTTACAGAAAATATCCAGAAAACAGATCTAACTTAGCAGTTAAAAAAATCAACCAAATACTGATATGAAATATGCAATCAAGAACACAGAAATTTGGTTACGAAGAGGAAACCATTTGGAGAACTCTCTAAATGTAAAACCTCTCCGGGGCAGCCAAACCCAGGAAATCAATTCACTATATAGAAGAATAAGGAATACAAGAAGAATAACAAAACCTTTGACTCTTCCTTGCACACAACAAGTGACCCACTTGACTTCTACCTCAGTAGCCCTTTCCAGAACATCTTGCACGATTCTTCTAAAAGATTTCCTTTCACCGGAACTCCGATTGGCTTCACGTATTTTCTCTTCAACAATAATCTAGAACAAATTCTCTCTCTCTAAGCACCCTGATTTTGCTCAATAAAATACGTACTTGTAAATGTAGCAAAATTGTGTTTAAATAGAAAATAACCCTAATAAGTCAGCCAGGTCCGGACCCTGCAGATCTGAGGTCCGGACAGGCCTCATAAAATGCACTTTCGGGAAATGGGGTCCGGACCCTGCTTGAAAAATCAAGTTTCTGGAAATGGGGTCCGGACCCTGCTTCTAGAGGTCCGGACCCGGACTGTCCAGTCTTCATCAACAACTCCGATCGATGGGCGTTTGTGGTCCGATTGAGCTGAAATTTTGCAGAGACGTTCATAACACATGAATCTACATTATGAACGGTGAAGATTGGATTCTGAGCATTCTATATCAGTGTTTGATATCACTTTCTATATCTTATTGAGGTAAGGAGTTACTTCTTTTAAGCACCAACAGAGACGAAAACCATCAAACACTATAACAATACAATTAACAGCTTCTACGATTTGACAATCATTTAGTTTTTTTTTTTCGTTTTTTTTTTCCCTTTGGTAGTTAAAGTAATTTCATGAATATAATTGTTATAATTTTGATTTTTTGAGGATTGATACTGGATGTCTCCGAATAGTTTTCTTGACCTTTTTTTTTTAAGTTAGAAAAAAAATTTGACTTGTTTTGACAACCAATGGAAAAAACAAAAAATCATCGGCTTGTATGCAAGGCACAAAAGGAGCAAAAACTCTATATAAACTCAAATCAAACAATAACACATCAACGCTGACTTTAAAATCGACGTCGTATTGTCAGCGTCAACATCAACAAGTTGGCGTTGATACATGTTTATCAGTGTTGAGCGTAAGGTTGACGTTGCTACCTTTCTTAAAAGTGAAAATATTACAAAAAAAAAAAAAGTCGTCAAAACTCCTAGAAACTCCTACAACAAAATTAACAATTTATGTTTATTTTCCAAATGTCTTGTTTTTCTACATGAGTTCGCACAATTACTTCATAAAAGGGGATGTAGCTCAAAGGAAGAGTAATCAAAAGAACGCATCTTTGATTTCTTGAGGATCGATACCTCACGTCTCCAAATTTTCTTGTTTCTTCAAATATATTTTTGAGGTAAAAAGTTACTTCTTTTAAGCACCAATGGAGAAGAAAAGCAACAAACACTATAGCAATACAATTAACCACTTCTAGGATTTTACAATCATTTAGGTTTTTTTTGTGTTTTTTTTTTTTTCCCTTTGGTAGTTAAAGTAATTTCATGAATATAATTGTTATAATTTTGATTTTTTGAGGATTGATACCAGATGTCTCCGAATAGTTTTCTTGACCTTTTTTTAAAAAATTTAAAAGAAAATTTGACTTGTTTTGATAACCAATGGAAAAAATAAAAAATCATCGGCTTATATGCCGAGTACAAAAGGAACAAAAACTCTGTATAAACTCAAATCAAACAATAACATCTCAACGCCGACTTTAAAATCAACGTTGATATCGTATTATCAGCGTCAACATCAACAAGTTGGCGTTGATACATGTTTATCAGCGTTGACCGTAAAGTTGACGTTGATGCCTTTCTCATAAGTCAAAATATATAAAATAAAATAACATAAAAGAAAAAGAAAGACAAAAAAAGTCGTCCAAACTCCTAGAAACTCCTACAACAAACTTAACAATTTATGTTTATTTTTCAAATGTCTCTTTTTCTGCATGGGTTCGCATAATTTCATTAAGGGGATCTAGCTCAAAGGAAGAGTAATCAAAAAGCGCATCTTTGATTTGTTGAGGATCGATACCACACGTCTCCAAATTTTCTTGTTTCTTTATATATCTTATTGAGGTAAGGAGTTACTTCTTTTAAGCACCAATGGAGACGAAAACCATCAAACACTATAACAATACAATTAACAGCTTCTACGATTTGACAATCATTTAGTTTTTTTTTTTTTTTTTTTTCCCTTTGGTAGTTAAAGTAATTTCATGAATATAATTGTTATAATTTTGATTTTTTGAGGATTGATACTGGATGTCTCCGAATAGTTTTCTTGACCTTTTTTTTTTAAGTTAGAAAAAAAATTTGACTTGTTTTGACAACCAATGGAAAAAACAAAAAATCATCGGCTTGTATGCAAGGCACAAAAGGAGCAAAAACTCTATATAAACTCAAATCAAACAATAACACATCAACGCTGACTTTAAAATCGACGTCGTATTGTCAGCGTCAACATCAACAAGTTGGCGTTGATACATGTTTATCAGCGTTGAGCGTAAGGTTGACGTTGCTACCTTTCTTAAAAGTGAAAATATTACCAAAAAAAAAAAAAAAAAAAA
>NC_081542.1:30290994-30293413 GCF_901000735.1 Corylus avellana
CAACATCAACAAGTTGGCGTTGATACATGTTTATCGGCGTTGACTGTAAGGTTGATGTTGATGCCTTTCTTATAAGTGAAAATATTAAAAATAGAATAATGAAAAGAAAAAAAAAAGTCGTCTGAACCCGAGAAACTCCTTCAACAAAATTAATAATTTATAATTATTTTACAAATGTCATGTTTTTCAACATGGGTTCGCACAATTACTTCATAAAAGGGGATGTAGCTCAAAGGAAGAGTAATCAAAAGAACGCATCTTTGATTTCTTGAGGATCGATACCTCACGTCGCCAAATTTCCTTGTTTGTTTAAATATATTTTTGATGTAAAAGGTTACTTCTTTTAAGCACCAATGGAGAAGAAAAGCATCAAAGACTATACCAATACAATTAACTGCTTGTAGGAGTTTACAATCATTTAGGTTTTTTTATTTTCCTTGGGTAGTTAAGCAAATTTCATGAATATAATTGCTAAAATTTTGATTTTTTGGGGATTGATACCGGATGTCTCCGAATAGTTTTCTTGACTTTTTTTTTTTTTTCTTAATTGAAAAGAAAATTTCACATGTTCTGACAGCCAATGTAAAAAACAAAAAAATCATCAGCTTGTATTCCGAGCACACAAGAAGCACAAACTCTGTATAAACTCTAATCAAATAATAACACATCAATGCCGACTTTAGAATCGACATTTAACAACGTCAACTTCAACAAGTTGGCGTTGATACATGTTTATCAGCGTTGACTGTAAGGTTGATGTTGATGCCTTTCTTATAAGTGAAAATATTAAAAAGAGAAGAATGAAAAGAAAAAAAAAAAGTGGTTTAAACCCCGAGAACCTCCTTCAACAAAATTAAAAATTTATAATTATTTTACAAATGTCATGTTTTTCAACATGGGTTCGCACCATTACTTCATAAAAGGGGATGTAGCTCAAAGGAAGAGTAATCAAAAAACGCACTTTGATTTCTTGAAGATCGATACCTCACGTCTCCAAATTTTCTTGTTTGTTTAAATATATTTTTGATGTAAAAGGTTACTTCTTTTAAGCACCAATGGAGAAGAAAAGCATCATAGACTATACCAATACAATTAACCACTTGTAGGATTTTACAATCATTTAGGTTTTTTTCTTTTCCTTGGGTAGTTAACAAAATTTCATAAATATAACTGCTATAATTTTGATTTTTTGAGGAATTATACCGGATTTCTCCGAATAATTTTCTTCACATTTTTTTTTTTAATTTAAAAGAAAATTTAACTTGTTTTGACAACCCATGGAAAAAACAGAAAATCATCAGCTTGTATTCCGAGCACACAAGGAGCACAAACTCTCTATAAACTCTAATCAAATAATAACACAACAACGCGGACTTTAAAATCGACATTGATGTCATATTATCAGCGCCAACATCGACAAGCTGGCGTTGATACATGTTTATCAGCGTTGACTGTAAGGTTGATGTTGATGCCTTTAATATAGCTGGAAATATTAAAAAAAAAAAAAAAAGAAAGAAAAAAAAAATTCGTCTAAACCACTAGAAACTCCTTCAACAAAATTAATAATTTATAATTATTTTGCACATGTCATGTTTTTCAACATGGGTTCGCACAATTACTTCATAAAAGGGGATGTAGCTCAAAGGAAGAGTAATCAAAAAACGCGACTTTGTTTTCTTGAGGATCGATACCTCAGGTCTCCAAATTTTCTTGTTTGTTTAAATATATTTTTGATGAAAAAGGTTACTTCTTTTAAGCACCAATGGAGAAGAAAAGCATCAAAGACTATACCAATACAATTAACCGCTTGTAGGATTTTACAATCATTTAGGTTTTTTTATTTTCCTTGGGTAGTTAACAAAATTTCATAAATATAACTGCTATAATTTTGATTTTTTGAGGAATTATACCGAATGTCTCCGAATAATTTTCTTCATGTTTTTTTTTTATTTATTTATTTAATAGAAAATTTAACTTGTTTTGACAACCCATGGAAAAAACAAAAAATCATCAGCTTGTATTCCGAGCACACAAGGAGCACAAACTCTGTATAAACTCTAATCAAATAATAACACATCAATGCCGACTTTAGAATCGACATTTATCAACGTCAACTTCAACAAGTTGGCGTTGATACATGTTTATCAGCGTTAACTGTAAGGTTGATGTTGATGCCTTTCTTATAAGTGAAAATATTAAAAATAGAAGAATGAAAAGAAAAAAAAAGTCGTCTGAACCCCGAGACACTCCTTCAACAAAATTAATAATTTATAATTATTTTACAAATGTCAAGTTTTTCAACATGGGTTTGCACAATTACTTCATAAAAGGGGATGTAGCTCAAAGGAAGAGCAATCAAAAGAATGCATCTTTGATTTCTTGAGGATCGATACCTCACGTTAGGGGTGCAAAGGCGGTT
>NC_081542.1:30293902-30312647 GCF_901000735.1 Corylus avellana
CCTCATTTTTTTTTTCTTGTATTTTTAATATCTTCTTGGGCCCAATTGCTATAAATATTTGAATTGTCATTGGATCATATGATTAAATGTTGATCTTATAAACTTACAAACAAACAAAAATACTTCAATTGTAGTTATAAGTAACACATTGTTTAATCCAATGTCAATTACTTAATTTGATATTATATGAATCACATTGTCATTGTCATTGTACATGAATAATTGATTAAGTATTGGAATTGTAATTGGATCATATAGTTAAATATTTATCTTATACATTTATATTATTCAATATGCATATAATATAACTATAAGCAATTATATATATAATTCAAAATTGTTCAAAATTGTTAATTTTCTTTTTTTTTTTCTTTCAAAAAATTGTTAAATTTCTTTTTCTAAAAAATGTTCAAAAAATACATTAATACTTCAATTGTGATTATAAGTAACACATTGTTGAATCTAATGTCAATTACTTAATTTGATATTATATAATCATATAGTCTCATTAAATTATATCATATGATTCATATGATTAATTATTTAAATTCTTATCATGTTTACTTATAATCTTTTTTCTTTGAATTGAACTTAATATCTAATGGTAAATGGTAATGTTCAAACTCCTAAATCCTAAATTCCTAAAGTATCTAATAATGCTTTAATTAAATTGTAGACTTGTAGTTATAAGTAACATATTGTTTAAATTCAATTGAATCAATTGTGATTATCATTGTACATGAATCATATGATTAACTTGTAGACTTATGACTTATGAGTTATGTCATATTATATATGTATTATTTATTATTATATAATCATATGATTTAATGATCAAATCATCATGTGATATAATCATATCAATTATAGTGATAATATATAAATTACTAAAATTATAATGATAATACATTAGTACTTAAATTATGTTTATAAGTAACACATTGATCATTGTTTAATCCAATGTCAATTACTTAATTTGATATTATACGAATCATATCATCATTGTACATTAATAATATGATTCACTTGAAGTCTTGAATAAAGTATTTGAATTGTCATTGAATCATATGATTAACTATTGATATTATACATTTATATTATTCATATACATATGTAGACTTATATAGACTTATAGGTTTATAACATACATTGGAAATAAGTCTCTAGATATTTAATTGTTGTATTAGTATGAATTACTATACGAGTTATGTCATATTATATATGTATAATTTGTTATTATATAATCAAATGATTTAATAATCAATCTCATGTGATATAATCATATAAATTATAGTGATAATATATTAATACTCAAATTGTGATTTAATTATTTTTTTAAAAAAATTGTGATTTAATGATCAAGTGATTATGTTATATATATAAATATTTTTATAATTATAATTATAAAAATATATTATATAAAAAGGCGGTTAGCGGTTAGCGGTTACGGTTAGTAGACCCAATAACCGCTAACCGCTAACCGCTAGGCGGTTATGGCGGTTAAGCGGTTAGCGGTTAATGCGGTTAAACGGTTAGGCGGTTAGGCGGTTGGCGGTTATAGCGGTTAGCGGTTAGCGGGCGGTTAAAAACCGCCCGCCTTTGCACCCCTACCTCACGTCTCCAAATTTTCTTGTTTCTTCAAATATCTTTTTGAGGTAAAATTTACTTCTTTTAAGCACCAAAGCAGAAGAAAAGCATGAAACACTATAGTAATACAATTAACCACTTCTAGGATTTTACAATCAATTAGGTTTATTTATTTTCCTTGGGTAGTTCAACAAATTTCATGAATATAATTGCTATAATTTTGATTTTTTGAGGATTCATACCGGATGTCTACGAATACTTTTCTTGACATTTTTTTTTTTTTTTAATTTAAAAGAAAATTTGACTCGTTCTGACAACCAATGGAAAAAAAACAAAAAATCATCAGCTTCTATTCCGAGCACACAAGGAGCACAAACTCTGTATAAACTCTAATCAAATAATAACACATCAACGCCGACTTTAAAATCGACATTGATGTCGTATTATCAGCGTCAACATCAACAAGTTGGCGTTGATACATGTTTATCGGCGTTGACTGAAAGGTTGATGTTGATGCCTTTCTTATAATTGAAAATATTAAAAATAGAAGAATGAAAAGAAAAAAAAAGTCGTCTGAACCCCGAGAAACTCCTTCAACGAAATTAATAATTTATAATTATTTTACAAATGTCATGTTTTTCAACATGGGTTTGCACAATGACTTCATAAAAGGGGATGTAGCTCAAAGGAAGAGTAATCAAAAGAACGCATCTTTGATTTCTTGAGGATCGATACCTCACGTCTCCAAATTTTCTTGTTTCTTCAAATTTCTTTTTGAGGTAAAATTTACTTTAAGCACGAAAGGAGAACAAAAGCGTCAAACACTATAGTAATACAATTAACCACTTCTAGGATTTTACAATCATTTAGGTTTATTTATTTTCCTTGGGTAGTCAAACAAATTTTATGAATATAATTGCTATAATTTTGATTCATTCAGGATTCATACCGGATGTCTCCGAATAGTTTTCTTGACATTTTTTTTTTTTAATTTAAAAGAAAATTTGACTTGTTGTGACAGCCAATGGGAAAAACAAAAAATCATCAGCTTGTATTCCGAGCACACAAGGGGCACAAACTCTGTATAAACTCTAATCAAATAATAACAAATCAATGCCGCCTTTAGAATCGACATTGATGTCGTATTATCAACGTCAACATCAACAAGTTGGCATTGATACATGTTTATCAGCGTTGACTGTAAGGTTGATGTTTATGCCTTTCTTATAAGTGAAAATATTAAAAATAGAAGAATGAAAAGAAAAAAAAAGTCGTCTGAACCCCGAGACACTCCTTCAACAAAATTAATAATTTATAATTATTTTACAAATGTCAAGTTTTTCAACATGGGTTTGCACAATTACTCCATAAAAGGGGATGTAGCTCAAAGGAAGAGTTATCAAAAAACGCAACTTTGATTTCTTGAGGATCGCTACCTCACGTCTCCAAATTTCCTTGTTTGTTTAAATATATTTTTGATGTAAAAGGTTACTTCTTTTAAGCACCAATGGAGAAGAAAAGCATCAAAGACTATACCAATACAATTAACTGCTTGTAGGAGTTTACAATCATTTAGGTTTTTTTATTTTCCTTGGGTAGTTAAGCAAATTTCATGAATATAATTGCTAAAATTTTGATTTTTTGGGGATTGATACCGGATGTCGCCGAATAGTTTTCTTAACTTTTTTTTTTTTTTAATTTAGAAGAAAATTTGACTTGTTCTGACAGCCAATGTAAAAAACAAAAAAATCATCAGCTTGTATTCCGAGCACACAAGGAGCACAAACTCTCTATAAACTCTAATCAAATAATAACACATCAATGCCGACTTTAGAATCGACAGTTATCAACGTCAACTTCAACAAGTTGGCGTTGATACATGTTTATCAGCGTTAACTGTAAGGTTGATGTTGATGCCTTTCTTATAAGTGAAAATATTAAAAACAGAAGAATGAAAAGAAAAAAAAAAAAGTGGTTTAAACCCCGAGAACCTCCTTCAACAAAATTAATAATTTATAATTATTTTACAAATGTCATGTTTTTCAACATGGGTTCGCACCATTACTTCATAAAAGGGGATGTAGCTCAAAGGAAGAGTAATAAAAAAAACGCACTTTGATTTCTTGAGGATCGATACCTCACGTCTCCAAATTTTCTTGTTTGTTTAAATATATTTTTGATGTAAAAGGTTACTTCTTTTAAGCACCAATGGAGAAGAAAAGCATCAAAGACTATACCAATACAATTAACCGCTTGTAGGATTTTACAATCATTTAGGTTTTTTTATTTTCCTTGGGTAGTTAACAAAATTTCATAAATATAACTGCTATAATTTTGATTTTTTGAGGAATTATACCGGATTTCTCCGAATAATTTTCTTCACGTTTTTTTTTTTTTTAATTTAAAAGAAAATTTAACTTGTTTTGACAACCCATGGAAAAAACAGAAAATCATCAGCTTGTATTCCGAGCACACAAGGAGCACAAACTCTCTATAAACTCTAATCAAATAATAACACAACAACGCCGACTTTAAAATCGACATCGAAGTCATATTATCAGCGCCAATATCGACAAGTTGGCGTTGATACATGTTTATCAGTGTTGACTGTAAGGTTGATGTTGATGCCTTTAATATAGCTAGAAATATTAAAAAAAAAAAAAGAAAGAAAAAAAAAAATTCGTCTGAACCACTAGAAACTCCTTCAACAAAATTAAAAATTTATATTTATTTTACACGTCTTGATTTTCAAAAAGGGTTCGCACAATTACTTTACAAAAGGAGATGTAGCTCAAAGGAAGAGTAATCAAAAAACGCAACTTTTATTTCTTGAGGATCGAAACCTCACGTCTCCAAATTTTCTTGTTTGTTTGAATATATTTTTGATGTAGAAAGTTACATCTTTTAAGCACCAATGGAGAAGAAAAGCATCATAGACTATACCAATACAATTAACCGCATGTAGGATTTTACAATCATTTAGGTTTTTTTATTTTCCTTGGGTACTTAAACAAATTTCATGAATATAATTGCTAAAATTTTGACTTTTTGGGGATTGATACCGGATGTCTCCGAATAGTTTTCTTGACATTTTTTTTTTTTAATTTAAAAGAAAATTTGACTTGTTCTGACAACCAATGGAAAAAACAAAAAATCACCAGCCTGTATTACGAGCACACAAGGAGCACAAAGTCTGTATAAACTCTAATCAAATAATAACACATCAATGCCGACTTTTTAAAATCGACATTGATGTCGTATTATGAGCGTCAACATCAACAAGTTGGCGTTGATAGATGTTTATCAGCGTTGACTGTAAGGTTGATGTTGATGCCTTTCTTATAAGTGAAAATATTAAAAATAGAGGAATGAAAAGAAAAAAAAAAAAAAAGTCCTGTGAACCCCGAGAAACTCCTTCAACAAAATTAATATTTTATAATTATTTTACAAATGTCATGTTTTTCAACATGGGTTTGCACAATGACTTCATAAAAGGGGATGTAGCTCAAAGGAAGAGTAATCAAAAGAACGCATCTTTGATTTCTTGAGGATCGATACCTCACGTCTCCAAATTTTCTTGTTTCTTCAAATATATTTTTGAGGTAAAAAGTTACTTCTTTTAAGCACCAATGGAGAAGAAAAGCAACAAACACTATAGCAATACAATTAACCACTTCTAGGATTTTACAATCATTTAGGTTTTTTTTTTATTTTCCTTGGGTAGTTAAAGAAATTTCATGAATATAATTGTTATAATTTTGATTTTTTCAGGATTGATACCAGATGTCTCCGAATAGTTTTCTTGACCTTTTTTAAAAAAATTTAAAAGAAAATCTGACTTGTTTTGACAACCAATGGAAAAAACAAAAATCATCGGCTTGTATGCCGAGTACAAAAGGAGCAAAAACTTTGTATAAACTCAAATCAAACAATAACATCTCAACGTTGACTTTAAAATCAACGTTGATATCGTATTATCAGCGTCAACATCAACAAGTTGGTGTTGATACATGTTTATCAGCGTTGAGCGTAAGGTTGACGTTGCTACCTTTCTTAAAAGTGAAAATATTACAAAAAAAAAAAAAAGTCTTCAAAACTCCTAGAAACTCCTACAACAAAATTAACAATTTATGTTTATTTTCCAAATGTCTTGTTTTTCTACTTGAGTTCGCACAATTTCTTCATAAAAGGGGATGTAGCTCAAAGGAAGAGTAATCAAAAGAACGCATCTTTGATTTCTTGAGGATCGATACCTCACGTCTCCAAATTTTCTTGTTTCTTCAAATATATTTTTGAGTTAAAAAGTTACTTCTTTTAAGCACCAATGGATAAGAAAACCAACAAACACTATAGCAATACAATTAACCACTTCTAGGATTTTACAATCATTTAGGTTTTTTTATTTTCCTTGGGTAGTTAAAGAAATTTCATGAATATAATTGTTATAATTTTGATTTTTTCAGGATTGATACCAGATGTCTCCAAATAGTTTTCTTGACCTTTTTTAAAAAAATTTAAAAGAAAATCTGACTTGTTTTGACAACCAATGGAAAAAACAAAAATCATCGGCTTGTATGCCGAGTACAAAAGGAGCAAAAACTTTGTATAAACTCAAATCAAACAATAACATCTCAACGTTGACTTTAAAATCAACGTTGATATCGTATTATCAGCGTCAACATCAACAAGTAGGCGTTGATACATATTTATCAGTGTTGTCTGGAAGGTTGACATTGATGCCTTCCATAAAAGTGAAAATATTAAAAAAAGAAGAATGAAAAAAAAAAAGAAAAAAAAGTGGTCTGAACCCCTAGAAACTCCTTCAACAAAATTAAAAATTTATATTTATTTTACAAATGTGTTGCTTTTCAACATGGGTTCGCACAATTACTTGATAAAAAGGGATGTAGCTCAAAGGAAGAGTAATCAAAAGAAGGCATCTTTGATTTCTTGAGGATCGATACCTCACGTCTCCAAATTTTCTTGTTTCTTCAAATTTCTTTTTGAGGTAAAATTTACTTCTTTTAATCACCAATGGAGAAGAAAAGCATCAAACACTATAGCAATACAATTAACCACTTCTAGGATTTTACAATCATTTATGTTTTTTTATTTTCCTTGTTTAGTTAAAGAAATTTCATGAATATAAATGCTATAATTTTGATTTTTTGAGGATTGATACCGGATGTCTCCAAATAGTTTGCTTGAACTTTTTTTAAAAAATTTAAAAGAAAATCTGACTTGTTTTGACAACCAATGGAAAAAACAAAAAATGATCAACTTGTATGCCGAGTACAAAAGGAGCAAAAACTTTGTATAAACTCAAATCAAACAATAACATCTCAACGCCAACTTTAAAATCAACGTTGATATCGTATTATCAGCGTCAACATCAACAAGGTGGCGTTGATACATGTTTATCAGCGTTGACCGTATAGTTGACGTTGATGCCTTTCTCATAAGTGAAAATATATATATATAAAAATTAAAAAAAAATTAAAAAAAAAAATGCTACAACAAAATTAACAATTTCTGTTTATTTTTCAAATGTCTCTTTTTTCTACATGGGTTTGCATAATTACTTCATAAAGGGGATCTAGCTCAAAGGAAGAGTAATCAAAAAACGCAACTTTGATTTCTTGAGGATCAATACCTCATGTCTCCAAATTTTCTTGTTTGTTTAAATATATTTTTGATGTAAAAAGTTACTTCTTTTAAGCACGAATGGAGAAGAAAAACATCAAACACTATACCAGTACAATTCACCGCTTGTAGGATTTTACAATCATTTAGGTTTTTTTTTCTTTTTCTTTTTTTTTCCTTGGGTAGTTAAAGTAATTTCATGAATATAAATGCTATAATTTTGATTTTTTGAGGATTGATACCAGATGTCTCCGAATAGTTTTCTTGAACTTTTTATTTTTTATTTATTTATTTTTAATTTAAAAGAAAATTTGACTTGTTTCACAACCAATGGGAAAAACAAAATAGCATCGGCTTGTATGCCGAGTACAGAAGGAGCACAAACTCTGCATAAACTAAAAGCAATCAATAACACATCATTGCCGAATTTAAAATTGACAATGATGTCGTATTATCAGCATCAACATCAACAAGTTGGCGTTGATACATATTTACCAGCGTTGTCTGTAAGGTTGATGTTGATGCCTTTCATAAAAGTGAAAATATTTAAAAAGGAAGAATGGTCGTCTTAACTTCTAGAAACTCCTACAACAAAATTAATAATTTATTTTTGTTTTACAAATGTCTTGTTTTTCAACATGGCTTCGCACAATTACTTCATAAAAGGGGATATAGCTCAAAGGAAGAGTAATCAAAAGAACGCATCTTTGATTTTTTGAGGATCGATACCTCACGTCTCCTAATTTTCTTGTTTGTTTAAATATCTTTTTGAGGTCAAAAGTTACTTCTTTTAAGCACCAATGGAGAATAAAAGCATCAAACACTGTAGCAATACAATTAACCGCTTCTAGGATTTTACAATCATTTAGGTTTCTTTTTCTTTCTTTTTTTTTCCTTGGGTAGTTAAAGTAATTTCATGAATATAATTGTTATAAATTTGATTTTTTGTGGATTGATACCGGATGTCTCCAAATAGTTTTCTTGACTCTTTTTTTTTTTTTTTTTAATTTAAAAGAAAATAGGACTTGTTTTGACAACTAGTGGGAAAAACAAAATATCATCGGCTTGCATGCCGAGTACAGAAGAAGCACAAACTCTGCAGAAACAAAAATCAAAGAATAACACATCATCGCCGACGTTAAAATTGACAATGATGTCGTATTATCAGCGTCAACATCAACAAGTTGTCATTCATACATGTTTATCAGCGGTTTCTATAAGGTTGAAGTTGATGCCTTTCATAAAAGAGAAAATATTAAAAAGAGAAGAATGAAAAAAACTTCGTCTTAACATCTAGAAACTCCTACGACAAAATTAAAATTTTATATTTATTTTACAAATGTCTTGTTTTTCAACATGGGTTCGCACAATTACTTCATAAAAGGGGATGTAGCTCACAGAGTAATCAAAAGGACGCATCTTTGATTTCTTGAGGATCGATACCTCACGTCTCCAAATTTTCTTGCTTCTTCAAATATCTTTTTGAGGTAAAAAGTTACTTATTTTAAGCACCAAATGAGAAGAAAAGCATCAAACACTATAGCAATACACTTAACCACTTCTAGGATTTTACAATCATTTAGGTTTATTTATTTTCCTTGGGTAGTTAAACAAATTTCATGAATATAATTGCCAAAATTTTGATTTTTTGAGGATTGATACCAGATGTCTCCGAATAGTTTTCGTGCTGGTTTTTTTTTTTTTTAATTTAAAAGAAAATTTGACTTGTTTTGACAACCAATGGAAGAAACAAAAAATCATCGGCTTGTATTCCAAGCATACAAGGAGCACAAACTCTGTATAAACTCTAATCAAATAATAACACATCAATGCCGACTTTAAAATCGACATTGATGTCGTATTATCAGCGTCAACATCAACAAGTTGGCGTTGATACATGTTTATCAGCATTGACTATAAGGTTGATGTTGATGCCTTTCTTATGAGTGAAAATATTAAAAAAAGAAGAATGAAAAAAAAAAAAAAAAAGTCGTCTGAACCCCGAGAAACTCCTTCAACAAAATTAAAAATTTATAATTATTTAACAAACGTCTTGTTTTTCAACATGGGTTCACTTCATAAAAGGGGATGTAGCTCAAAGGAAGAGTAATCAAAAGAACGCATCTTTGATTTCTTAAGTGAAAATTCTAAAACGACACCTATTCAAATGTCTAGGTGATTCACAAATATTAAGCGGAATAAGATCTGACCTAACAATTAATAATCAACCAAATTTAGATATGTAATGAAAAACAAGAACACATATATTTGGTTACGAAGAGGAAACCATTTAGAGAACTCTCTAAATGTAAAACCTCTCCGAGGTAGTCAAACCCAGGAAATCAATCCACTATAAGAAGAATAAGGAATACAAGAAGAATTACAAAATATTTGCAATCTACTCTTCCTTGTACACGACAAGCGACCCACTTGACTTTTACCGCAGTAGCCCTTTCCAGAACATCTGGCACAATTCTTCTATAAGATTTCCTTTCACCGGAACTCTGATTGGCTTCACGTATTTAATCTTTACTCACATAAACTAGAACAATATCTCTTTCTAAGCTCTCTGTTTTTGCACTCAAAATACGTACGTATAATAGGCAAAACAGATTGTTTAAATAGAAAATAAACAACAAATCGGCAGCCATGTCCGGACATGGATAAGTTGGTGTCCGGACATGCCTAGGGTTACATATGCGTAACCTAGTGGTGTCCGGACATCCAACTCTTATGTCCGGACAGCCCATATAAAAAGGGCTTGCTGGAAATGGGGTTCGGACCCAACTTCTGGCGGTCTGGACCTCCTCTTCAAACTGCTATTTCTGGAACTTGGGTCCGGACCCAGCTTCTGGCGGTCCAAACAGACATTCTGGAAATGTTGTCCAGTCTTGATCAACAGCTCGGATCGATGGGCGTTTGTGGTCCGATTGAGCTGAAATTTTGCAAGGACGTTCATGACACATGAATCTACATTATGAACGGTGGAGATTGGATTCTGAGCATTATATATCAGTGTTTGAGACTATGAACAGTAGCCTACGCATTTTTGAACTGAATTGAGCCAACACAAGAACTAACAAACTCCCCCTTTGGCAATTCTGTGACAAAACCAAAATGCCGAGCCAATCCCATCATCTCCCCATATTTACTCTCCCTTTTTATCACAGAATGACAAAAGGTCTTCATATTTCCTGAAACACTTCACAAAATACATCAAGGCATATGTGGAACAGGAATACAGAAATAAAACTCGTGATAAAAAAAATGAAGTAGAATGCAAGATCATGAACACACATCACTAAAAAAAAAACTCCCCCTCAACATATGACTCAATAATTAATAAGAAGCTAACAAAAACAAAACATGTTTCTCTCCCTCAAAAGTCAAATGAACACACATGATACACACATCAATGACTCATGTATTGCACAATGAATATCCCAAACATGCTCAAAATATGCAAAATATACTTGAGACTAGAAATTGCAAGAAACTCATATTGCTTAACCCAAGCAAAGAAAAAAGTTCCATTCAACCCATGTTTGTGTGGTGTGTGTGTAAGCCATCCAAAGAGAAAAATTTTCAACTTACAAAATGAGGAGAAAGTTTCACCACCATGAGGTTTTGACAAGTATATCAAATCAAAAGTCAAACCTTATCATACTAGGGCCTAGCCACTCTCATCCTATACATTTCTCTTTGTAATACATTTTGCACAAGTTTGACACAGTGAAATAAATTCCTTTTGGAATATGATCTTTTGATTTTATTTGTTTCACTATCTTGTTTATTTTTCTCTTTGAGAAAGTGTCCTTAAACTTTTGGTGCTTATCACAAAAGAGAAAGCATGAATTTTTAAGCCCTAGGTTCAACTAGCATATGGTCAATTTGAAAAATATGACTAGTCAAAAACCTCATATGGATACCTAACAGACCTCACAAATAAAGTGAAACAAAACCTCAATTTAAGCTTAAATGTGCACAAGAGATAAAGCATAGGCAAAATGTACCACATAAGCTCAGGCTTTAGGTAACCACAAAAACAAGTCCATTGACACAAATTTTCATCTCATGCATATTAAGAACATTCCAAGACGCAAGGAATTAAATCCATAAAAAGCAACATGAGAAATTAATGGACTATCTAGGTGCATAAGACAAAAGAAAGAAAAGAAAACAATCAAAGTAACATATTTTTGTCTTTTTGAAATTTTTCACAAAAGAAATGCACATGAACGAAAACAAATGCAAAACAAACAAAAATGCAATGCATAAAGAAAAAACAACATGCTTGAGTTGAGATTACAACAGGCAATACATGAATGTCCTTTAGCATTAAACTTTCATCACATCTTATAGGTCCTACTACAAAATAATGATTTGGTTTAATAACTACTTCTAGGTCTTCACAAGACATTACACATTCATGAACACTTGATTAGCAAGTAGACAAAAATCTTGGTGGCCCGCACACAACATCTCATCTATAAGCCTTTCAAAGATCATAACATATGAATTTCTTGAAAAGTCCTTTATGAATATGCCTCATAACAAGAATCTCCAAACAAACATGTATACACTCTTCACACAAAAAATGTAACAAAAGAATTGCAATGCATAAACTAGAAAGCGAAAGAAAAAAAATGCAAAGCAAAGAAAAACAACATGTTCTAGGATTTTCAAAAATAAGCAAAACAACAATTCCTAGACATGTTATTTACTCACCTAAATTTAGGTGAGATCACTACCACTCCCCCTCAATGGGTGAGTGGTATCGACCTTCCTAACCCAAACCTTCTTAACCCTAGGTACAGATTTGTGACTCTTGTCAAACTCATCTAACCTAGATAACACCCCTTTCATCATTATGCATAGCCCCTCAAAACCTTTCCTAGAATATGAATTCTCACTCTTATGCTCACGAGGTCTCAACTTAAAATAGTTAGGTCGAATATGACCAACTTTGCCACAATGATGGCAGGTATGGACAAATTTCGGACAAGCTTGTCTCATATGAGGAGGGATATACATATATTTAGATCTAGACAAATATGACTCTACACCACCTTTTTCTTTCTTAGGAGCAGCCTTTTTATTCCAAGGTCTTTGGAATTTCAACTTAGAACAATTTGGTCTAATATGACCAATAATCCCACAATGGTGGCATGTAGGAATGAACCTTTGAGAATGTTGGTTCCTTGCAAGGTAAACAAAGTTGGAGTTGCCTCTAGGTAAAAAGTGTTCAACACGAGAGTACTTACCTTTCTTACCCTTCTTACCTCTTGAGGTCGCAGTAGCTGTTTTCTTCTTTTTCTTTAAGACTTATTTTCCTCTTCTTCTTGAGGAGTGAACATCAACTAGCTTATCTTTATCCAATGGCTCTTCCAAGTTTTTTGTTTCAACAAAAACTTTCTTGGAAGAAGAAGCAAGGTTAGAGGAATGAGCAATAATCTTGTCAAAATCAATCACAGGTTTATCACAATTAGATTTTTGGGTATGCAAAATTTTGTCAAGATTATCATTAGAGAATTTTTCCAATAGAGTTTTGGACTCCTTTAATTCATTCTCTAATGACTCAACTTTATTAACAAGGTCATGATTTTCAGATTTCAATGTTTTACACAAATCAAGAGAATCATTCAATTCACCAATTAGCTCATCTTTATCATGTTTAGCCTCTATGAGTTTCTTTAGATTCTTGGAATTAATAACTTGTAGCTCAGAGAATTTCACAAACAACAAATTATAAGTCTCCTGAAGATCAATTTCATTATCAGAATTATAATCAAAATAATACTGTTTATCAGAAGACATAATAGTTTCAAAACAATCAAGAGTTTGGGACATCTAGAAAGTATATAGGATCACACTCAGGAATTTAATCCTTTGACAAAGTGAACCCGCTCTGATACCAATTGAAAATTCTAAAACGACTCCAAACGACACCTATTCAAATGTCTAGGTGATTCACAAATATTAAGCGGAATAAGATCTGACCTAACAATTAATAATCAACCAAATTCAGATATGTAATGAAAAACAAGAACACAGATATTTGGTTACGAAGAGAAAACCATTTAGAGAACTCTCTAAATGTAAAACCTCTCCGGGGCAGCCAAACCCAGGAAATCAATCCACTATAAGAAGAATAAGGAATACAAGAAGAATTACAAAACCTTTGCAATCTACTCTTCCTTGTACACGACAAGCGACCCACTTGACTTTTATTGCAGTAGCCCTTTCTAGAACATCTGGCACAATTCTTCTATAAGATTTCCTTTCACTGGAACTCCGATTGGCTTCACGTATTTAATCTTTACTCACATAAAGTAGAACAATATCTCTCTCTAAGCTCTCTGTTTTTGCTCTCAAAATACGTACGTATAATAGGCAAAACAGATTGTTTAAATAGAAAATAAACAACAAATCGGCAGCCATGTCCGGACATGGATAAGTTGGTGTCCGGACATGCCTAGGGTTACATATGCGTAACCTAGTGGTGTCCGGACATCCAACTCTTGTTTCCGGACAGCCCATATAAAAAGGGCTTGCTGGAAATGGGGTCCGGACCCAGCTTCTGGCGGTCCAGACATCCTCTTCACACTGCTGTTTCTGGAACTTGGGTCCGGACCCAGCTTCTGGCGGTCCGGACAGGCATTCTGGAAATGCTGTCCAGTCTTGATCAACAGCTCGGATCGATGGCCGTTAGTGGTCCGATTGAGCTTAAATTTTGCAGGGACGTTCATGACAGATGAATCTACATTATGAACGGTGAAGATTGGATTCTGAGCATTATATATCAGTGTTTGAGCCTATGAACAGTAGCCTACGCATTTTGGAACTGAATTAAGCCAACATAAGAACTAATATTAAGGATTGATACCTCACGTCTCCAAATTTTCTTGTTTCATCAAATATCTTTTTGAGGTAAAATTTACTTCTTTTAAGCACCAATGGAGAAGAAAAGCATCAAACACTATAGCAATACAATTAACCACTTCTAAGATTTTACAATCATTTATGTTTTTTTTTTTTTTTTTTTCCATGGGTAGTTAAAGAAATTTCATGAATATAATTGCTATAATTTTTATTTTTTGAGGATTGATACGGGATGTCTCCGAATAGTTTTGTTGACTTTTTTTTTTTAATTTAAAAGAAAATTTGACTTGTTTTGACAACCAATGGGAAAAACAAAATATCATCGGCTTGTCTACCGAGTACAGAAGGAGCAGAAACTCTGCATAAACTAAAACCAAACAATAACACATTATCGCCGACTTTAAAATCGACAATGATGTCGTATTATCAGTGTCAACCTCAACAAGTTGGCGTTGATACATGTTTATCAGCGTTGACTGTAAGGTTGATGTTGATTCCTTTCATATAAGTGAAAATATTAAAACAAGTTGTCTGAAACCCTAGAAACTCATTCAACAAAATTAAAAATTTATATTTATTTTACAAATGTCTTGTTTTTCAACATGGGTTCGCAGAATTACTTCATAAAAGGGGATGTAGCTCAAAGGAAGAGTAATCAAAAACCGAAACTTTCATTTCTTGAGGATTGATACCTCACGTCTGCAAATTTTCTTCTTTGTTTAAACATCTTTTTGAGGTAAAAAGTTACTTCTTTTAAGCACCAAATAAGAAGAAAAGCATCAAACACTATAGCAATACACTTAACCACTTCTAGGATTTTACAATCATTTAGGCTTATTCATTTTCCTTGGGTAGTTAAACAAATTTCATGAATATAATTGCCAAAATTTTGATTTTTTGAGGATTGATACCGGATGTTTCCGAATAGTTTTCTCGATGTTTTTTTTTTTTTTTTTAATTTAAAAGAAAATTTGACTTGTTTTGACAACCAATGGAAGAAACAAAAAATCATCGGCTTGTATCCCGAGCACACAAGGAGCACAAACTCTGTATAAACTCTAATCAAATAATAACACGTCAATGCTGACTTTAAAATCGACATTGATGTCGTATTATCAGCGTCAACATCAACATGTTGGCGTTGATACATGTTTATCAGCGTTGACTGTAAAGTTGATGTTGATGCCTTTCATATGAGTGAAAATATTAAAAAAAGAAGAATGAAAAAAAAAAAGTCGTCTGAACCCCGAGAAACTCCTTCAACAAAATTAAAAATCTATAATTATTTAACAAACGTCATGTTTTTCAACATGGGTTCACTTCATAAAAAGGGATGTAGCTCAAAGGAAGAGTAATCAAAAGAACGCATCTTTGATTTCTTAAGGATTGATACCTCACGTCTCCAAATTTTCTTGTTTCATCAAATATCTTTTTCAGGTAAAATTTACTTCTTTTAAGCACCAATGGAAAAGAAAAGCATCAAACACTATAGCAATACAATTAACCAGTTTTAAGATTTTACAATCATTTATGTTTTTTTATTTACCTTAGGTAGTTAAAGAAATTTAATGAATATAACTGCTATAATTTTGATTTTTTGAGGATTGATACTGGATGTCTCCGAATAGTTTTCTTGACTTTTTTTTTTTTTTTTTATTTAAAAGAAAATTTGACTTGTTTTGGCAACCAATGGAAAAAACAGAAAATCATCAACTTGTATTCCGAGCACACAAGGAGCACAAACTCTGTATAAAGTCAAATCTCATAATAACACATCAACCCCGACTTTAAAATCGACATTGATGTCGTATTACCAGTGTCAACATCGACAAGTTGGCGTTGATACATGTTTATCAGCATTGACTGTAAGGTTGATGTTGATGCCTTTCATATAGCTGAAAATATTAAAAAAAGAAGAAAGAAAAAAGAAAATTCGCCTGAACCCCTAGAAACTCCTTCAACAAAATTAAAAATTTATTTTATTTTACAAATGTCTCGCTTTTCAACATGGGTTCGCACAATTACTTCACAAAAGGGGATGTAGCTCAAAGGAAGAGTAATCAAAAAACACAACTTTGATATCTTGAGGATTGATACCTCACGTCTCCAAATTTTCTTGTTTGTTTAAATATATTTTTGAGGTAAAAAGTTAGTTCTTTTAAGCACCAATGAAGAAGAAAAGCATCAAACACTATACCAATACAATTAACCGCATGTAGGATTTTCCAATCATTTAGGTTTTTTTTTTCTTTTTTTTCCTTGGGTAGTTAAAGTAACTTCATGAATAATTGTTATACATTTGATTTTTTGAGGATTGATACGGGATGTCTCCGTATAGTTTTCTTGACTTTTTTTTTTCTTTTAATTTAAAAGAAAATTTGACTTGTTTTGACAACCAATGGGAAAAACAAAATATCATCGGCTGGTATGCCGAGAACAGAAGGAGCAGAAACTCTGCATAAACTAAAACCTAACAATAACACATTATCGCCGACTTTAAAATCGACAATGATGTCGTATTATCAGTGTCAACATCAAGAAGTTGGCGTTGATACATGTTTATCAGCGTTGTCGGTAATCTTGACGTCGATGCCTTTCATAAAAGTGAAAATATTAAAAAAAGAAGAATGAAAAAAAAAGTCGTCTTAACTTCTAGAAACTCCTACAACAAAATTAAAAATTTATATTTATTTTACAAATGTCTCGTTTCAGAACATGGGTTCGCACAATTACATCATAAAAGGGGATGTAGGTCAAAGGAAGAGTAATCAAAAGAACGCATCTTTGATTTCTTGACGATCGATACCTCACGTCTCCCAATTTTCTTGTTTCTTCAAATATCTTTTTGGGGTAAAATTTACTTCTTTTAAGCACCAATGGAGAAGAAAAGCATCAAACACTATAGTAATACAATTAACCACTTGTAGGATTTTACAATCATTTAGGTTTTTTTATTTTCCTTGGGTACTTAAACAAATTTCATGAATATAATTGCCAAAATTTTGATTTTTTGGGGATTGATACCGGATGTCTCCAAATAGTTTTCTTGACATTTTTTTTTTTAATTTAAAAGAAAATTTGATTTGTTCTGACAACCAATGGAAAAAACAAAAAATCATCAGCTTGTATTCCGAGCACACAAGGAGCACAAACTCTGTATAAACTCTAATCAAATAATAACACATCAATGCCGACTTTCGAATCGACATTGATGTCGTATTACCAACGTCAACATCAACAAGTTGGTGTTGATACATGTTTCTCAGCGTTGACTGTATGGTTGATGTTGACGCCTTTCTTATAAGTGAAGATATTAAAAAATAGAAGAATGAAAAGAAAAAAAAAAAAAAAAGTCGTCTGAACCACGAGAAACTCCTTCAACAAAATTAATAATTTATAATTATTTTACAAATGTCATGTTTTTCAACATGGGTTCGCACCATTACTTCATAAAAGGGGATGTAGCTCAAAGGAAGAGTAATCAAAAAACGCACTTTGATTTCTTGAGGATCGATACCTCACGTATCCAAATTTTCTTGTTTGTTTAAATATATTTTTGATGTAAAAGGTTACTTCTTTTAAGCACTAATGGAGAAGAAAAGTATCAAAGACTATACCAATACAATTAACCGCTTGTAGGATTTTACAATCATTTAGGTTTTTTTATTTTCCTTGGGTAGTTAACAAAATTTCATAAATATAACTGCTATAATTTTGATTTTTTGAGGAATTATACCGGATTTCTCCGAATAATTTTCTTCACGTTTTTTTTTTATTTATTTATTTAATAGAAAATTTAACTTGTTTTGACAACCCATGGAAAAAACAAAAAATCATCAGCTTGTATTCCGAGCACACAAGGAGCACAAACTCTGTATAAACTCTAATCAAATAATAACACATCAATGCCGACTTTAGAATCGACATTGATGTCGTATTATCAACGTCAACATCAACAACTTGGCGTTGATACAAGTTTATCAGCGTTAACTGTAAGGTTGATGTTGATGCCTTTCTTATAAGTGAAAACATTAAAAATAGAAGAATGAAAAGAAAGAAAAAAAGTGGTCTGAACCCCGAGAAACTCCTTCAACAAAATTAATAATTTATAATTATTTTACACATGTCATGTTTTTCAACATGGGTTCGCATAATTACTTCATAAAGGGGATGTAGCTCAAAGGAAGAGTAATCAAAAAACGCAACTTTGATTTCTTGAGGATCGATACCTCACGTCTCCAAATTTTCTTGTTTGTTTAAATATATTTTTGATGAAAAAGGTTACTTCTTTTAAGCACCAATGGAGAAGAAAAGCATCAAAGACTATACCAATACAATTAACCGCTTGTAGGATTTTACAATCATTTAGGTTTTTTTATTTTCCTTGGGTAGTTAACAAAATTTCACAAATATAATTGCTATAATTTTGATTTTTTGAGGAATTATACCGGATTTCTCCGAATAATTTTCTTCACGTTTTTTTTTTTTTTTTTAATTTAAAAGAAAATTTAACTTGTTTTGACAACCCATGGAAAAAACAGAAAATCATCAGCTTGTATTCCGAGCACACAAGGGGCACAAACTCTCTATAAACTCTAATCAAATAATAACACAACAACGCCGACTTTAAAAT
>NC_081542.1:30312747-30318851 GCF_901000735.1 Corylus avellana
ATTTTTACTATCTTCAAGGTAACTCTTGAACTTTCCCTAAGCATTTATATTATCTTGCTATTATCCTTACTTTCTTCAAGTTTGTGAAGATGACATGACTTGTGTGCCATTTTTCACCTTGGAGGAAAAGAGTGGTTTTCAAACGTTTTAGAAACGCTTATTATTTCTTTGGTTTTCTTGTATGTCATGCTTTACTATGTGTGTGAACTTGTTTAGAGCCTAGGGTGTAGTTTTTTTTTTTTTTTTTTTTTTTTTTTTAAAAAAAAACATGGTGACTTGAGGATAGAAGCCCAAACTTGGCATTTTTTACTCTATCTGAATATTCTTTACCTATTTTGGCCGAACATTCACCTCCGTGACCGAATGTTTGCCCTTTGGATAGAATGTTCGAAGAGAGCCCAGAATGCATAAAAGTAGGGTGTTGTGACCTTTTAGCAAAGCGTATTCAATTAGGACCTTTTGTGTCTTTAGCAAACCCTCTAGCACTGCGTATAAAGATAGCTATATTTTGTTATAGCAGGGATTCAAAATGTCAGACGACTCAAGCGAGCGTACGAGCTATGTAAAGTGTAAACACTTACAACTACTTTTCTTAAAAACATACGATATGTCAGCTAACCGAGCACTTGTATGATATGAGCTTGTTTACTCTTTTATGTAACTTGGTAACTGTCTTAATAATTGGATTAATAACATGCATCGTATGACATGGTACACCGGTACATGTGGTATAATAGTCATGGACTTACTATATATACTTGATTCTATAGTCAAATGTGTGCAGATGTGTTCCCAACCAGGAAACCTGGAAACCAGGACCATGGAGGCGGGAAATTTCAATTTCAAATTTTGACGGGAAATTCAAAACCAACTTTTGTCGAGGCGGTTGACCAAACCGAGAGAGTATCGGTCGCTCCACGTGTCAATACCGGGTCAGACGTCTTTTCAGTTGCCGACTGTCAATTGTCACGTGGAATTCACAGAGGCGCCTTTTCTACCGCATTTATTGCGCATCTTGGGATAAACTTTGGTTTTTAACGCCCTTATCCCTACTTTATAAAACCTCTCTTTCTAGGGTTTCTTTCTTATTCGCACCAAGTCTCTATGTCACTTGTTCTTTTCTGATATGTTTTCCTTTCTACACTACTCTTTCTTCATTGCTCTGTTTTGACTATGTCTCAAGGAGAAGGTTCAGGGTCTGATGGTGGCTTGGGTAAGACTTACCCAGCCTTGTGGAAGCCCGATCTAACCTCGGCCAAAGAGCGCCGAATTAGATTGGACTATTACATCCCTAAATCGGTGAAACTTCGTTTCGACGACGAGAAGAAGGGCCCTATCGTGGATGCTGGGAGCCACGAGATCTGCCTTTATGAAGAAATGTTTTGGGCAGGCCTCAAGCTCCCTTTCCCCAAAATTGTTCTCGAGCTCCCTAGTCGCTTGAATCTAGTTCCCCACCAGTTGGTTCCTAATGGCTGGAGGATTTTTTTGCCTATGTGGTTGTTTGGCCCATGGCCCTTGGAGAAGGAAAGAACTTGATGGTTTCGGAGTTTCTCTGGATATACCAACTCCAAAAGAACCCCAACAGTGATGGACTTTACAGCTTCCAATCAAGACGGGGAAAAATTTTCTTTATGGATAAGACCTTCACCAGTAACCATAACTGGAAAAACAAATATTTCTTTGCTCAGGGGCTGTGGGAATTTGCTCCTGGAGAGAAGGCGGAAGGGACTCGAGTGCCTCGGGAGACGACTACCCCTCATCTGGGTCTTCACAAGAGTTTGGGTTTGTTGGAGGACAAGACAGACCGAGTTAACACGGTTCTGGCCTGGGTTCACAGGCATGAGTCTATCATGACCTTCAAGCAACTGGTTACGACCGGTGCACTGAACCGCTACCTATATGTTGGTAGAGAGGACGTCGGTGGGTCTCAGAGGAGACCCTCTCGCCTAGCTGTTTATATGGGCCCTCCGGCAGCCAACACTCGAGGCGCTACCCCTCGGAAGCCTATATTGGATAAAGGCAAACAGAAGGTAGACGAGTCTAGGGTAGGGAAAACCCTATGCTTGGTGGACGAGCCCGAGGAACGTGAGGCTCCTCCAATGAAGAAAAAGAGGTTGGTAAAGGGCAAGGGCCCCACCGTCGAGACCGAAAAGAGGAAATCCCTTTTTTCGATCTATTCGCCATTTGGAGGAAGGCTAACCCAGAGCCTGATGTGGCTCCTATAACAGCCTACGAGAAAATTCTCGCCAATCATCCGATTGCTGCCACTCCTCTGGCAGCAAGCCCTCTAGAACCTCTTGGAGTTGCTGTTACTACTACTATCCATGTGGAGTCGGTGTCACCGGTCCATTCTGGTCCAGATTTTGAACATCTTTAGGTTGATCCATTTTTGGACAGCTCGGTGGGGATGGATGCGGAAGAGAATAGGCCGCATGCTGATATAGAAGAAGTGAGGCCTCGGGTGCTGTCCTTGATAGCCGAGGAGCAACCTCAGATTCTGACCTCTGTGCCCGAGGTTTCATCTAAGGCACCGACCCCAGCTCCTGAGGCCGAGGCTGGTGCCTGTTCTGAGGCCTCAGGCTATTCCCAGGTGAAGCCCCGGAATGTAGAATGGACTGTGGGAGAGCCCCTGTCTCGGTTTGGTGGAGAATTGATAGGAAACCCACTTCAAGCTTTGATAGAGCTGGTTCCCCAGGAGAGCTTGACGGGCGAACGAGACATCTCTGCCAGGGGAATGGCAGAATCAATGTTATTTAACCAGTTGTGTGTAAGTATCACTCTTCAGGTTTTCTTTTTGCTTGAGTCATATTCTGCTTGACTAACTTTATCTATTGCAGGGAGTTATGAAGTCAATAATTTCATATTGCTACATGAGGAAGTTTCTTCAGGATTCCGCCTTGGAATCGGAGAGCCTCCGTAACAGGCTTGTAGCTACTAAGGGTGAGAATGCTAAATTGAAGGATACGCTGGCTCAGCAAGACAAAGAACAGCTCCTTCTTGGCCCGCAGCAGTTAGCAGCTCAGGCTGAGTTTGAACAAACCGAGTCCAGGGTCTCGGCTCTATCTTTCAAGCTGCAAACCCTCTGTGCCGATCACTTAAAGCTTCAAGAGGATCATTCCATCATAAAGGAGGACCTGTATCAACTTGAGCAGAAGCACGGGGAGGTCTTGGAGCAGTTAAAGGCTTCTCAAGCGGAGGTTGCCGGCCAAAATACGAAAATTGAAGAAGTTACCAAAGGTCAGGCAGTTGCTGAGGAGGGACTTAAATTTTTCCGAGGAAAGCTTGAAGAGACGAAGCTACGACTTAAAGAGGCCAAGGCCCAATCCTCCAACTACTTAGAACAACTATCGTATTCTTCTTGGACTTGGGATAGTGCTTGGGCCGATGGGGTCATTCTTGGTTTTGAGACCTTTTGGTCTTGGGCTAAGGACCCTGCTTGCACCATTGACCTTGGTATGGTCGAGCCTGAGACCATTCTTGTTTCTGATAAGGCTTTGAAACAGCTTATCAATCTCAGGTCGGATTTGATGCCAGATGCTGAAGGGATCGATAGATTTGCTCATCAGCTTTTTTCTAGTTCTGAGGAGTCCTCGGGTGATGAAAGGACTACTTTTGGTCTTGGTGCCGAGACCCCACCTGCTACTAAGGCTCCCTCTGACGACCCCAAAGAAGGCTAAACCTCTTTTGCTTGTTACAAAGTAGTTAGTATATTTGATTCTTTTGTAAATAACAAACTTGCAATTTTAATGAAGTGTTTTATATTTATTTCTTGGAATGAATTGGCAATGCTTTTTGAACATGCTCTGGATGGATTACTTTTCCTGAAGTTTGTTTAACCTTTTTTGAGCACACATTTTTTTAAGGATTTCTGCTCTTGACAGGCTACTTGTTTGACTTTCTTTGAACACACCTTTTTTTTTCTCGAAGGTTTTACGTTCTTTACAAGTCATTAGTTTGAACCTTCTTTAGACACACCTTGTTTGAAGGTTTTACGTCCTTTACAGGTTGTTAGTTTTAACCTTCTTTGGACACAACTTTTTTGAAGGTTTTGTCTCGGGAAAGTTATAAATCTTTTTGATGATCTTTCAGTTGTTTACCCTGAGGGTAGTTTTAATTTACTTTGCTTTGAAATATTTAGAAGGTGATTGAAATTTCAGGAGATTCTTTTATTTTAAAACGTAATGAAAATTATAGGGAAAATAAGAATCAAATGACAATTAAATAAGAATCACCTTATTGAAATAAGCTAGATAAAGTACTTTTTGAGGTGCTCAGCATTCCATGGCCTAGGGAGTGCTTTTCCTTCCATGCACTCAAGGTAGTAAGCTCCCGCCCTTCTACACTCAATCACTTTGTAGGGTCCTTCCCAGTTTGGAGCTAATTTTCCTTTCGCAGGGTCTTTGGTAGCAATGGTGATCTTGCGTAAAACTGGGTCCCCGATCTTGAAGCTTCTGTGTTGACTCCTTTATTAAAATACCGAGCCACTTTCTCCTGGTATGCTGACATGGTTACTTGGGCCTGGTCCCGCTTTTCCTGTAGTAGGTGCAAGTGTAGTTTGAGCCCTTCATCATTAGTCTTGGAATGAAAGGACTCGACTCGGTAACTTCCCGAGCCTATCTCGGCTAGGATGACCGCCTTGGTCCCGAAAGCGAAGGCATATGGAGTCTCCTTGGTGGGTATTCTTTTGGTTGTTCGACATGCCCACAAAACTTCTGGAAGATCATCTGCCCAATCTCCCTTCTGATCTCCAAGTTTCTTCTTCAGAATTTTAAAAATTGTCTTGTTGGTGGCTTCTACTTGCCCATTTGCCTGGGGATGAGATGGGGAGAAGTAATAGTTTCTTACATGAAGTTTTGCACACCATTCTCGGAATGACTCGCAGTCAAATTGCTTCCCATTATCAGTTATAAACGCATGAGGAATACCATAGCGGCATATGACGTTCTTCCATAAGAACCGTTCGATGCTCTTGGCTGTAATATTCACTAGGGCCTCTACTTCTGCCCATTTGGTGAAATAATCTACTGCTACAACTGTGAACCGAACACCCCCTTTCCACGAGATAGTGGTCCTACTATATGCACCCCCCATTGTGAGAAAGGCCGTGGCGAAGAGATTGAACTCAAATCTTCTGGGGGTTGCTTTGCAATGTTGGCAAAGTGTTGGCATTTGTCATAATTTTTGACTGTCTCTACCGAGTCCCGACTCATATTTGGCCAGTAGAAACCGGCCCTGATTGCTTTAAGCGCCAATACTCTTGCTCCCGAGTGGCCGCCGCAGATACCTTCATGAATCTTGCGAAGGACATAATCACCTTCTTCCTTAGAAATACACTTGAGGAGTGGTAGCATAAAGCCCCGTTTGTATAGAGCCCTGTTAATGATAGTGAATCTGGCAGCTCTAGTTTTAACTTGCGTTGCCGACTTCTTATCTAACGGGAGAACTCCTTGTTCCAAATACTCCCTTATGCTCCTCTGCCATTTCGGTACGGTCTCGGTAACCGAGATCGAGACAGTGTCGGTTATGGCAGGTCTTGCTAAAGTATGGATTGACTCTTCAGGCTCTTCAGTACTGCTAACTGCTGTCGATGCCATTTGGGCTAACTGGTCAGCTCGTTCATTCTCTTCTCTTGGGATCTTATAATACAGAATTTCTTGAATGCATTCTGTAACATTTGTACTTTTGATAAGTACTGCTTCATTTTACCTCCTCTGGCTTCAAACTCTCCTTGGATGTGCCCGACAATCACCTGCAAGTCACTCCGTAGTTCAACAAACTCAGCTCCCATCTCTCGGGCCAAACCAAGTCCTGCTAGAACTGCCTCATACTCGGCCTCATTATTGGTGGTCTTGAATTCCAACCTTAGGGAACTGCATAATTCTTCTCCATCCAGGGTGATTAATACAACACCGGCTCCTTCGTTTTTCCTTGTAGAGGATCCATCTACATAGACTACCCATGTCTCGTCTTTTTGCCATTCTTGGGTCATAGGCAGGTTGGTGAATTCTGTCAAGAAATCAGCCAACATCTGCCCCTTGATAGCATTTCTTGGGCAGGAATTCAATATCAAATTCTCCAAGTTCGATTGCCCAATTAGCTAGTCT
>NC_081542.1:30318951-30324338 GCF_901000735.1 Corylus avellana
CCTAAATTTATTTATTTATTTTTTCAATCTTTATTTATAATTTTTATTAGTTGGGATGAAAATTTTTGAGTTAAGTTGAAATTTTTTGAGTTGAGTTGAATTGAGTTTAAAAAATTGCCAAACATGAATTTAGAAAAAAATTTTGTTTGAGTTGGAAAATCTTGCTTCCCAAACAAGGCCTAATTAACTATTCTTTGTTTTTCTTATAAGAAATTACCAACAATCCCTTTAATCTTCAAAATTAAAAGCGGAAAAAAAAACCCAAAAAATCACAAAATGTGGAAAATAATTCAATTTTTTTTTTTTTCAAAAAAAAAATTATTATAAAAATGTAAATTTGGCACAAACTGTGTTGTAGGAATTCATCAAACTCAGCATCTAAAACTGCGATATATATATATTCTCTTTGAGCATTTGAGAAAAATATTTTTTTTTATTAATATTATTTAAAAAAACATGTGAAAAGCATATACTATTGGCATTTAACTAGGGTGAAAGAATTTTCCTTCAATATAGTTTGTAGAAGCGAAAAGGAATGAAGGTGGGTCTCTATATATGAGTCTATAAATAGGAACCGAACACAATGCCGAGAGTCCCTAATTAAATAGAAGTTATGGGTTCTAAGAAGTTTGCTCTTCTTCTTATTGGGGTTTTGCTCTTTTTTGTTGTTAATTAAATGATTAAATTTACCATCTTCTTATTAGTTTAAGCTTTTGCACAATTAGTGATTTAGCATAGTATTAGAGCCAAATGTCCTGAGTTGGAACCTTGACTCCGTCATTTACCTCCCATTTCAATAAAATATTTCATGTGTTCGGCATCACCTAATAAAAGGGAGCTCACATGTGAGAGGCAGTGTTAAAGTATTGATTAAATGATTAAATTTACCTCTTCATATATATTAGCTTAAGCATTTAAAAAAAGTATGATTTAACTCCACCTTCCTAAAAAAATAAGAAAAATATATATATATATATATATATATATATACATATATATCTATATGAGAGAGAGAGAAAAAAGAAGTGAGTATTGTGTTATGGTCTTTTCCTTCTTGATCCAATCCTCTATTCTCTCCTTGTCGCAGCAAGAATATAGGATACCAAATTATGGTATTATTTTATTAGGAAGCTGTATAAAAGTTTTATTTGTTAGTTGTATTTTGGTAGGTTTAGGGGTTAAACGCCTTCTCAAATATACTAATCTCAAAAGTTTAAACTTATAAAAAATAAATAATTTAACCATTAATTTAATTAATATTCAAACATTTTTCCTAACATATGGGCTCAAATTAATTAACTCCCTCTTAATAAGTGATGCCCAAACACGTGAAATATTTAATTAATATAGATACAAATTTCCTAGGCTCCAGTTTGTAGAAAAATTTTGTCCATAATTAATTGAAATGGAAGTTGAATGACACACACAATGTTCGAACTAATGACATTTTTCTTGACTAGTATGTTAAATTATCACTTATCATGAAAGCTTGAAATATAAGAAATAGTAAATTAATCATTTAATTAATATTATAACATAATAAATTATTAATTATTTCAAAAGCTATGACTAATAGAAAAAAAGGAAAGTTTTGTTTTGACTAGTACTCTATATCATTGCCTTTATTTATTTTAGATTATAAAGCATAAAGTTTTTTTTTTTTTTTTTTGACATGTCCACACAAGAGGGGGAAGAGGGGATTCGAACTAATGACCTCCGCTTCATGAGGCGTGGTTTCTAGCCGATTGAACTTCCCATTGAGGACAACCATAAAATTTATAATTTAACCAAAGAAAGAAAATTTGTTTTCCAGACAAATACTTTACTTTATTTAAGTACCATTACAAGACCCTTGCCTAACAATTAAAAATTTAACATTTGGATGAAGACAATATGGATGCGTAAAACAATATGGAAATCCTCATACTGCTGAGACAAACAAATGAACATACATTTCCAGAAAGAAAAACAAAAAATAAATAAAATAAACAAACAAACATACATCTTAATTAACTCCAAGAAAGTGTTCCAGTTGGTGCAGGGAGTTGTTTTTTCTTCTTCCAATTGTTCTTAATTCATTGCTTGTCTAGAACTTAGTTTTGATGTAATCAACAATGTTGGACCATGGATCTGCAAGTAAAGCCCAACGGGCCCCAAACCCGACCTAAGCTAGACAAAACCCGACAAGGCCTCGGACGAGGTTTCCCCGAGGAGGCTTCGTAAACCGAGAAGGTCTCGGGCTTGGACTCCGAGTCTGAGACTAGGTAAGTATCAGATGCCAGATCCGAGACGCTTCTTCTCGGATTAAAACGAACAAGTGCCAAGGGTGAAACTGTCATTCTACAACTAAGGATATGCAAATGTTCAAATTCATACCAGTGAATATTATCCTACATTCAAAATAAGCCTTTTACAAACAATCCCCGCACAAACGGGATAAGTTGTTATTCAAATTCAAAAGGCAATCTAATTCAAACGAAGGCCTTATCACTTGGTCCCAAGATTCCTCCCTTATCAAAATAACTGCAAATCAGATATTCAAGGATAAGAATCCCAAGATGTGCGGGAAACAAATTGTACTCCATGCCTATAAATATAGCTCTCAATTCCCATCAAAGGTAAGCGCAATCCTAGCTCTACAAACTTTGGTTGCTTAAACACTTTCTGACTTAGGCATCGGAGCTCCCCCGCTGGGACACCCCGGGGGCTCTAATCGTATTTGTTCTCTCGTGTGTGTAGCCTGAAGCGTCCACGAAGCTGTCTGCACCACCTCAAGCGTGCCACGTCACCATCCCGAACAACTGTGTATCAACAGTTTGGCACCGTCTGTGGGAACAAGCACTATTTCTTCAAGTTTCATTCATTTGATCAATTCTCGTTATTCCGGAATGAATACACGCTCCCAATCCGTGCGACAGCCCGGCATACCTCCTGGGGCTACTGGAGCTCCTCCTGAGTTAGCAGATTTCATGAAGCAGATGACTGAATCCATGAAGGCTTTGCAAAAGCAAAACGAAGACCTTGCCACAAGGCTCACGATCTCCAAGGGCCAAAACAACCGAAGGGATTAGGAGTGGGAGGAAAGAAGAACCAAGAGGAAAGAAGAGAGGCGCGAGAGGGAGAGACACACTGAAATCCATAGGGGAAAAAGGCCCCAAGGTTTTGACGACGAAGATGACGCAAGTTCAGCTCAAGCGAGCCATCCCAATACTGTTCAGAACGAAAGAGGCAGCCAGTGAACAAACCCCGAAAGGTCTCGTCGTACTAGATCTCGACGGGAGCAATCTGTCTGCCAGGAGGACCGTCATACTGAAGGGTATAATGAGAGCAACATTAATGCTAACTTGCAGGAGCTTAAGAAAAAATGTGAAGAAATGGCTCGTCAAATAGCTAATGGCAGAGATCAATCCAATGCCGGGGAACTCATGGAAAACACAAATCTTCTCTTCACCCCTCGAGTCATGAATTTTCCTCTCCCTGACAACGAGTTAATCTCTATGATGGCACCGGGGATCCAACGGACTACATGGAGAGTCTTCGTGCACATTTCATTCTTCATGGGACCCCAGACGCAATTTCATGTAGGGTTTTTCCTCTAACTTTAGCTGGAGTAGCTAAAGATTGGTTCGGCAAACTTCCGGCCAATTCAATAGATGATTTCAAGACTCTTGGCTGTCTCTTCTTAAGTCAGTTTTTGGCTACCCGAAGGAGGAAAAAGAATCCAGCTTATTTGATGTCCCTTGTTTAGGGAAAGGAGGAGTCGTTAAAAGAATTCATGCTCAGATTCAACCAGGAGAAATTGATGATTGAAAATCCGAATGAGCAGACAGTACTTGATGCTTTGATGCACGGGGTAAGAGCTGAAGGGTCATTGATGGCCGAACTGTCGAAAAGTACTAAGTTAGTGACTTTCAGTCAGTTCATGAAAAAGGTTGATGAGTACATTAATCAAGAAGAAACTGTCCAGGCTCTCATGAAGAACCAAAGGGAAGAAATCAAAGCCAAGAATGGTATGGGGAAGGTAGCGTCGGCTGGTGTTGGAGAAAAGGAGGAGAAAAATGTGAAGAAATCGGAGAAGGTGGTCCTATCATACCCAAGGATGGACCCTCGGAAATTGCAGAGCACGAAGTTCACTCCACTAAATACTAGCATGACTGAGGTATTCATGGAGATAAGGAGGGATCCTGCCTTCAAATCGCTGAACAAGCTAAAAGGCAACCCTAAGAGACGTGATCCTTAGAAATACTGCGAGTATCACCGTGACCATGGACATTTAACCGAGGAGTGCATATCCTTGAGGTAGGAGATTGAGAATCACATCAGATATGGGAAGTTGGTGAAATTCCTAGCAGGTGAGAGGAATCCGTGAAGAAATGAAGAGCCTAAGTTACTAGAGGGAAACCAAGAAGCTCCCAGAAACTGAGAAGTAAGGCCGAGAGAAGATTGGTATGCTGAACCGATGCACGATCAGTAGGCGAAATCAAGACGAGACCGGGAAGTTCATCAGCCTCGCCATCAGGATATAGTAAGGGAGATCCACACCATCTCGGGAGGACTAGCTGGTGGAGGAGTTTCTAGTTCATCTAGAAAAGCTTACGCAAGGAGAACAAAGGCTGATGATGAAGTGCTGTCGATAGGAAGACCTTCAAAAGTAGCAAAGAAGGAGGTGATGGCTATATCCTTCTCCAAAGAGGATGCCAGGAGGGGTAATATTTCCCCATGATGATGCATTAGTAGTTACATTAACGGTTGCTAACCATAAAATCCACCGAGTCTTGGTGGACAATGGTAGTTCGGCTGACATTTTATATTGGCCAGTCTTCAAACAAATGGGTGTCGACCGAGATAGGATTCAACCGTTTGATTCACCATTGGTAGGCTTTGCTGGAGAACAAGTCTAGCCAATGGGACTCATTTCCCTCCCGGTTACCGTGGGGACAGCTCCTAGATAGTCCACAACTATGGTGGATTTCCTGGTGATTGACTGACCATCTGCATACAATGCCATCATTGGCCGGCCGTCCCTTAATAAGTTGAAGGCTGTAACCTCCATTTACCATTTGATGATGAAGTTTCCTACCGAAGAAGAAGTAGGAGAGGTAAGAGGAGATCAAGTTACAACAAGGAAATGTTATAATATTTCCCTGAAGAAATCAGAACCTGCTCCTTTGACGATCGGTGTGGTAGGTAGCCGAAGCAAAGATCCCTTAAAAGGGGAACCTGCCAAGCCCTTGGAGGACGTGAAGCTGGAAGAGGGAAAAGTAGTAAAAGTAGGAACATAGCTCACCTTGAAAATTCGAGACTCTCTCATAACTTTTCTCCAAGAAATTATGAAGGTGTTTACATGGACTCACAAAGATATGCCGAAAATCAGTCCCGATGACATT
>NC_081542.1:30324438-30363535 GCF_901000735.1 Corylus avellana
TTAAGAGTAGTAATTACTAACGTTCCTGCTCTGCTAGTTAATGTGCTTTGGACGAATTTTTTTGTTGTTTAGCCCACAAGATCTCCATCAACAATTAAATAATTGATGCAGTGCAACTTGACTTTGATATCAATTAATGCAGCGTGTAGTGATTAGTTTGCCAAGACAAACAAGATAAGAATTACAACTCTTCTTAAAACTAATACTCAATCAAAGATTTAATGTGGATAGAAAAGAAAACCACTCTTAAAAGTGTTTTTCATTGATCACTGGTCAAAATAACATAATAAATTAAGGCTATAGATAGCCATTACATATATTTATACTACCTAGACTCCTGAACCTAAGAAAACGCTCAAATAAAAGTTTGTTTACAAAAATTTATTGGAGCTTGTCTGAACGTGTAAGAGGCTCTTTCGAACCTAACCTAACTATGGTTTCCTCGCATTCTTACATGAATTCTCAATTCACACAGCAGCTCGTTTTAACCCAACTTTAAACAAGTGCATCTATGAATAACTCATTCGAACCCAACTTCATATGAGTTATTGAACGAGCTATTTTGTCAACTCGTTTTAAAGCTTGTTCAAACATAAACAACATACGAGCAATTTTGTACGGCTTTTCAATTTTCTTTTTACGGTCTATTTTAACTCAGTAAACATTTGAATTAGAAAAACTTAATGAAATATGACTTTGTAACCCTCTAAATGAGCTTTCCAACGCCATTAATTATGTCCCCATATGATGTCAGAATCGCTATATATGTCCCTTTTGTTAAAGCAAATATGATTGAAAATTGTCCTCTATCAACAACCTTCATTATTCGACCTATGGCCCACGAAGGAATGTGGGTCAAACACGGTAGAGGATTTTCTCCGATCCATTTTGGATTGGAGAATATCCAATTAATAATTAGGATCTCTTGAAAGATCCTAAGGTCATAAATGAAACATATGTCCCATTGATAGAAATAATAATAAAATATTACATATATTTTAAATTTAATTAAAAAAATAATAATAAGAAGTTTTAAAAAATAATAAAATATTAAGGGGTGGTCGGACCACCCCAGTTGGGCTTGGGGTGGCCCAGCCACCACCTTGGGTGTTTCGGCTACTCTAAATTTATTTATTTATTTTTTCTATCTTTATTTATAATTTTTATCAATTGGGTTGAAAATTTTTGAGTTAAGTTGAAATTTTTTGAATTGAGTTGAATTGAGTTTAAAAAATTGCCAAACTTGAATTTAGAAAAAATTTGAGATTTAGTTGGAAAATCTTGCTTCCCAAACAAGGCCCAAATATTCTTGTTGATTGTTAAGAGTAGTAATTACTAACGTTCCTACTCTGCTAGTTAACGCGCTTTGGACGAATTTTTTTGTTGTTTAGCCCACAAGATCTCCATCAACAATTAAATAATTGATGCAGTGCAACTTAATTTTGATATCAATTAATGCAGCGTGTCGTGATTAGTTTGCCAAGACAAACAAGATAAGAATCACAACTCTTCTTAAAACTAATAATCAATCAAGGATTTAATGTGGATAGAAAAGAAAACCACTCTTAAAAGTATTTTTCATCGATAACCGGTCAAAATAACATAATAAATTAAGGCTATAGATAGCCATTACATATATTTATACTACCTAGACTCCTGAACCTAAGAAAACGCTCAAATAAAAGTTTGTTTACAAAAATTTATTGGAGCTTGCCTGAATGTGTAAGACGCTCTTTTGAATCTAACTATGGTTTCCTCGTATTCTTACTTGAATTCTCAATTCACACAGCAGCTCGTTCTAACCCAACTTTAGACGTGTGCATCTATAAATAACTCATTCGAAACCAACTTCATATGAGTTATTGAACGAGCTATTTTGTCAACTCGTTTTAAAGCTTGTTCAAACATAAACCACGGACGAGCAATTTTGTACAGCTTTTCAATTTTCTTTTTACGGTCTATTTTAACTCAGTAAACATTTGAATTAGAAAAACTTAATGAAATATGACTTTGTAACCCTCTAAATGAGCTTTCCAATGCCATTAATTATGTTCCCATATGATGTCAGAATCGCTATATAAGTCCCTTTTGTTAAAGCAAATATGATAGAAAATTGTCCTCTATCAACAACCTTCATTAATATTCGACCTATGGCCCACGAAGGAATGTGGGTCAAACACGGTAGAGGCTTTTCTCCGGTCCATTTTGGATTGGAGAATATCCAATTAATAATTAGGATCTCTCTAGAGAGATCCTAAGGCTATAAATGAAACATATGTCCCATTGATAGAAATAATAATAAAATATTCTATATATTTTAAATTTAATTAAAAAAATAATAATAAGAAGTTTAAAAAAATAATAAAATATTAAGGGGTGGTCGGACCACCCCTGTTGGGCTTGGGGTGGCCCAGCCTCCACCTGGAGTGTTTCGGCTATCCTAAATTTATTTTTTTTTTTCAATCTTTATTTATAATTTTTATTAATTGGGATGAAAATTTTTGAGTTAAGTTGAAATTTTTTGAGTTGAGTTGAATTGAGTTTAAAAAATTGCCAAACAAGAATTTAGAAAAAATTTGAGATTGAGTTGAAAAATCTTGCTTCCCAAACAAGGCCTTAGTATTTATTTATTAAAAAAAAAAAAAAAAAAAAGATAGGATTCTTGCAAGACCTTTGAATATTTCCCCGTCCTAAAAAAGGATTTGGTCTGGTCAAGATTTTCTGGAAGTCACTTCGTAGGGGATCATATTTATTATTTAGTCCTCTCTGGAATGTGTATTTTCCAATAGTAGAGGCTCCGCAAAACAAGGCATTCCGTATTTCCAGGGCTAAAGAATCTTTTGGTCTCGTCGTGTGTATCTGTTCTTGTCTACTTTTCTTAATTGCCGGTCTAATTACGAAGATATATACAGCTAGTGGATCTGCAAATAGACAAATAATGAAAACTGCAACCCAGGCAAAATTGTTCCATATTTTCTCATAATCTCTCCATATTTGACTTTATAATGTTGATTTTGTTAGATAAATTCATTACGGCGCGACTGACTTTGTAAATTGTAAATGATCTTTTATATGTACACGTTTAAGTCAGTGAACTTAAAACTTTTGAAAGTATGCCAAAAAAATAATTTATTTTTTACACTCAAATTCTGTGCACTAGCGGTGTGTAAGTTAGAATGAATGAGCCTAATTTACGCCAATCATGTATGCAAGACAAATTGATGTTTTGAATATATTGATTCAAGTCACAATGGTTTGTATGTATAAATCGATGCTTTTCCAAATGGACCCCCATCCCAATTTGCCCCACAAATGACAAAATATAATTAATTATTTGAATATATTGCTTCAATCTTTCCCAAGGTATACTCACAATGGTTTGAATACAAGGCCGTTCAAATTTTTCTAGAAATGCTTAAGTGATGATCCTTGCGTGTTCAGAAACGAACAGACATCTTAGATTCAACTCAAGATGGTAAATATGAAAAATAAAATAAAATAAGAACATGCAGCAAAGGAGTCTTCGAGTAGAAACACTCTTAAATAAGCGACGTATTATCTCGTTAGGACTTTAGTAAATTAGTTGTTCTATTTCATTAGCTTTGTTAAAGCAAGCCGGCCCAATGTATTTTGGGGTCTTAGACGAAACTTTAAAATGGGGCCTTATCTTTTTTTTTTTTTTTTATGTAAAAAAAAAATATTTAAAAAAGTATTTATTTTGATATTATTATTATATTTTATTTAAAAATCATTCTTCTCACTTTTTGGGATGCAAAATTACTAATTAAGCTTTTATAATCAAGATTTTCTAACATCCTTTTTTCAATTAATAATATGACTAATCCGTTTAATCTCTTATATGATATTGTTGATCTTAAGTAGGATTTTATCAATTTTAATTTTAAAAAACTTATTTCTATAAAAGCAACTGTAACAGGTATTGTCAATAAAATTCTATAAGTGATACATGCATTTGGGAAAAAATTGAGTCTTTTTATATAATTTAATATGTCAACTGGAGCACTTTTTTGCATCAACATTTTTTCATTGGTCTGTGTTACAAATATTTGTAACAATAGAGCTAGATACATCAATAGCATTTTCATTATCTTCTAATTCTTTTTTATGAATTTCTTGTTCATTTATGAATTTTTCACCTAAATTATCCTCTATATTTTGTTTATTTCTAATAACAAATTTATTTAGAGCCCCTCTCTGAGATTCAATTAGTTTCTCTACTTTTCTTTTCTTTTCTTTTCTTTTTGTTAAGTTTTTGATATCCAGATGCATATTTTCTACTAGAAGGCATGTTTGATTAAAAATATTCTAACTATAATAAAATAAATTATAAAAATAGAATGATAAATTAGAGAGGCAGAGACTAGAGAGTTCTTGGAGATTTCTCATTTTGGAGAGGAAGAAGGTTTTGGAGAATTAGCATGAAGGTTCTTGATCTTCGATAAAGTCAGAAAATTGTAGGCTAGATAATAGATATGGGTGAAGGTTCTCGTTCTTATGTGAAATTCCAACAACAAAGAGACAAGAGACGGCCTACATTCTACTTTGAGAATAAACAATACTATTTGATTCCTCTTTTAATGTGAAATTCCATCATTCAGAGAGAATAGACGTTGGTGATAGGTTTTTTAATAATATTTCACTCTCCAAATTCCATCAGAGAGACAGAGACATTGGTTAGAGATTTTTTTTTTCTTTTGAATTATTATCATTATTATTATTTTTATGCTAGTCCTTATTAAATTGGGCCTTATTACTTATTTACCATTATTAGAGGCCTTAAATTTTTATGAGAAAATTTTTTTGGCCTTATTAAAATTTCTTTTGGGCCTTATTGAATGGGGGACCAAGGCGACAGCCTAAGTCGCCTAGCCTTTGGGCTGGCCCTGTGTTAAAGTGTGTGGAGAAATCTAGAAATATAGAAATAATAGCATAAGCAATAAAGAGAAAAGAGAGGCAAAAAATTTACGGGTGGTTCGGTGTTAGACACCTACGTCCATCACTCTAAATAGTTCCTAGGATTACATTGTGCATTAACTTGATTGCTTACAATATATAGGTCCCTATTTATAGTTGTAGAAGTCGACCTAGACATGTAAACGTAAATCGACTTATCAAAGGTCTTGAGGTTCAATAATGCCAGTCTACTCACTTGGACGGATCTTTGAGTATGCCTTGCGGGGTGTGATATCGAATGCCATAAAAGGCTTTGGCTTCCCTCACTAGACACCAATAAATTTTTAGATGAGATGGACAAAGGCCCGATCCAACAAATGGTATCTGAGCTAGGGTCATGGGTTTGAGTCGTGGGAGTGTCAGTTGATGGAGGGATTATTGAGGTGCAATAATGCCACTTTGCTCACTTGGACGGCTCTTAGAACATGCCTTGTGGGGTGCAATATCGAATGCCACAAAAGGCTTTGGCTTTCCTCATTGGACACTAATTGGTTTTTAGATGAGAAGGTCAAAGGCCCAATCTAACACAAGGAAACATAAATCAGCCTATACTAGAAAATAGAAATCCAATCATATAATTCATATTCTTAATATGTTCTAACATCTCTTATATTCATGTCTATTTCCTTCATGTACTCACTATATAAAGCCATTGAGCTATCAATGAACGATATTAAAAGATTATTACTACTCATCTCTTGTAGTTGTCTTGTGAGATGTTGGGGTATCTTGAACTATACGTAACACATTTTGTTTATTAGAAATGAATCATATTTTGAGAAAAATGCTTTTTAGCCCCCCAAACTATAACTTTTGTATTTATTCCATCAAACTTTTAAAAAGTGGTATTGGTATAACATCTCTCCTCATTGACACACAATATTGTTTGCTTTTGGCTTCCCCTAACCAGACTTCCTAGGAAGTCACCCATTCTGGTACTATTCTCGCATAAGCTCGCTTAACTGCAAAATTATGATGGGATCATGACCATCATAGCTTTAAAGCGCGTTGTTGTCATGAATGGTGTAAGTATACATATAAGCACATCTTCATTTCCATACTTAGGCGATGTAGGACACCACAATCACCCTCTCTCTCTTAGCACCCAGCGTCCTCGCTGGGGACCCTCATTGGATTAGCTCATTCTTAGCGTCCCAGCGAGTGCCTGCTAGCAACCTTCATGGGCTTTTGCACGCTCCTCACATCTTAGGCTGGGCAATGGTTCTGATACCATTTTGTAACACCCTACCCCATTAATATACAATATTGTCCGCTTTTGGCTCACCCTAAGGCCCTAACAAGACTTCCTAGGAAGTCATCCATCCTAATACTACTCTCGCATAAGCTCTTATAACTGCAGAGTTTTGATGGGATCATGACCATCACGGCTTTAAAACGCGTTGTTGTCATGAACGGTGTAAGTAGACATATAAGCACATCTCCATCTCCATACGCAGGCGATGTGGGACGCCACAATTGGGCCCTTCAAGCTATCACCACATATCAAATAAGTCACACTATTAACAATCGACGTCAAAATAAACAGAAAAGGAGTCAAATGGAGTCGCCAAAAGAGAAAGGGTTACTATCTTATCACAATCGATAGATGGGCCACCGTGGACGTTGGTTGCGAAAATGTTGTGGTGTGTTTCGATCATTCTGTCCCATATGGGTTAAGTTTTGTGATGCCCCAAATTTTCAAGAACTATTTATCCCAAAATCAACCATTATACTTAAGCCTAGAAAACCATTTTTGTAAACCTCAAGGGTGTGCCTTAACCTTAAACTAAGCCCTCACTTGAAATTAGCCCTAAAAACCCAATTCAAACTCTCTGGCTTAACGTTCGGCAGGGGACCACACCGAACAGTCGACCTTGTCCTTAGTGCGAATGTTCGATAGGGAACCACAATGAACATTCGTTGACCAAAGTTTGACCCACTAGGTATTGACTAAACGTTCCACCTGCAACCCTAAAACTACTGTGTCATAGTACACCGAACGTTTGTCCATAGTACCGAATGTTCGGTGGCAGTCTCAAAAGTATTTTTAACCCATTCTCCACCCTTGCATAAGAGACCATGCCTCCTCACCCGTATAAATACCCCCATTCTACCCTCAGCCTCACATTACACCAGAAACCCTAACCCTAAAGTGAGAGGAGAGTTCCTTGAGTGGAAGAAGGTTTTGGGGGATTTTTACTATCTTCAAGGTAACTCTTGAACTTTCTGCTATTATCCTTACTTTCTTCAAGTTTGTGAAGATGACATGACTTGTGTGCAATTTTTCACCTTGAAGGAAAAGAGTGGTTTTCAAACGTTTTAGAAACGCTTATTATTTCTTTGGTTTTCTTGTATGTCATGCTTCACTATGTGTGTGAACTTGTTTAGAGCCTAGGGTGTAGTTTTTTTTTTTTTTTTTTTTTTTAAAAAAACATGGTGACTTGAGGATAGAAGCCCAAAACTTGGTATTTTTTACTCTATCTGAATATTCTTTACCTATTTTGGCCGAACATTCACCTCCGTGACCGAATGTTTGCCCTTTGGATAGAACGTTCGAAGAGAGCCCAGAATGCATAAAAGTAGGGTGTTGTGAGCTTTTAGCAAAGCGTATTCAATTAGGACCTTTTGTGTCTTTAGCAAACCCTCTAGCACTGCGTATAAAGATAGCTATATTTTGTTATAGCAGGGATTCAGAATGTCAGACGACTCAAGCGAGCGTATGAGGTATGTAAAGTGTAAACACTTACAACTACTTTTCTTAAAAACATACGATATGTCAGCTAACCGAGCACTCGTATGATATGAGCTTGTTTACTCTTTTATGTAACTTGGTAACTGTCTTAATAATTGGATTAATAACATGCATCGTATGACATGGTACACCGGTATATGTGGTATAATAGTCATGGACTTACTATATATACTTGATTCTATAGTCAAATGTGTGCAAGTGTGTTCCCAACCAGGAAACCTGGAAACCGGGAACCCGGTTTCGGTTTTGGTTGGGAAAAACCAAAAACCAGGTACCCCAGTTTCGATACCCGTTTTTTGGTTCCCGTTTTTTATCAGGAACACCGGAACCGGGTGCATATATATAATAATATTTTTTTAATATTTTTATATATATATATATATATATATATATATATATATTATATATATATATATATATATTAAATTAATATATATACACCTATGCCTCAAGAGTACAGATTATCACCTCAACCTTATAAACCAAACCTCAAACGATTTTCTCGATCCACAATAACTCTTCATTCTCACAATAATAGTCCCAAAATTTTCGTGAATGGAGACAGACTTCCAATTCTTCGGGATTTCTGCAGCAATCTTCTAGCAACTCCAACAACATGCAAAATAGCAGTGACAGGAGAAGAGATTGAAGAGGTAAGCAAAAGCAGATTGAAGAGATTGAAGAGATAATGGTGAAGAAGAAAATCAGGAAAACCGGTTACCGAACCAAGTGCACACCGAAACCAGCTGGTAACTAGGACCCCAGTTAACCGGGGTCCCAGTTCCCAGTTTCGGTAGCCCAAAACCAAGAACCGGGTGCCCCGGTTTCGGTCCCCAATTTTGGCCAAAAATTGGGAAACCGGACCAGATTAACACCCTTAAAGCCTTGGATCCAATAGTTATTTAGTGACCAGCGTAACCACGGTTGATGGGTTAGTACCGTACACACATTATTAGTAGTGTGGGCCACCCGAGGTTGGACTCGATCAGGTTGTTAGTATATGAACAGTAGCGTACAATGGTTGAAGCACCGTCATTGTATTATAAGTCCTTTAGAACAGCACCAACCCTGCTGATAATGTGTAATATCTCGGACCATACATGATAGTTATAACCTATTAAAGCATTAGTTTTAAGTATTAAAACTCTTAGGCGATTGCCGCCAGAATTACAACTCTTCATTTTAAATAAAACGATACTCTTATAATGTATTAACAGAGACAGTACCTCTTTTAAATTCTCATCGAAACTGCATGCTTATTTCTACTCATTAATAACTGGCTCATTCCATACCCAACTGTGAAGTTTACTTACTAAGTCTTTAGACTTACGCAATTATTACATCTTGTAGAAAACCTCTTTCTAAGGAGAGGATATTGATGAGATTGCCACTTTAGGCTATTGAGTTAAGACAGAGACTGACCCTGTGTAAACAGGTTTGATTAGCGTAATCTGAGTTCTGAATTTCAATTAGTAACTCCATGCCTATGATCGAGTCAACCCACATTTCAATTATCTCACATTGGTGTGTGATCGTGTCAACCCGTATTTAGATTTATTTATATTTAAACAATGACTAATTGTTGGAATTGTCACATACATGAAATAGTTATGAAATAAAAATATAATTTCTAAATTTATTGTATATGCTATGTTAAATTGGTTAGATAAATGATGTGTGAGTGTGTATATATATATACAAGCTTTCAAATCAAAAGGATTGTCGTGGTTGATGGCTCAGATTGTGGCCGTCCTATATTCAATAAGAATTGAACATCGATCTCCATCGATCATGTAGCATTCTTAACTGGCGGTCTTGTGGATCTGCAAATTGTCAAATAATGAAAACTACAACCCAAGCAAAATTGTTATAGATTTTCTCAATAATCTCTCCATATTTGACTTTGTGATATTGTTACATAAATTCAATATGGCGCGATTGACTTTGTAAATTGTATATGAGCTTCCATATATATATATATATATATATATATATATATATATAAGCTTAAGTCGGTGAACAAGTATGTCAAGAAAATAATATACTCTTTATAGTCAAATTCCATTCATTAACTATGTATAAGTTGGAATGGATGAGCCTAATTTACGCCAATCATGCACGCAAGACCTTGATGTTTTGAATATATTGATTCAAGTGTCAAGTCACAATGGTTTGTATGTATAGATTGATGCTTTTCCAAATGGACCCCCATCCCAATTTCCCCACAAATGACAACTATAATTAATTATTTGAATAATCTTTCCCCCCGGTATACATTACTCACAATGATTTGAATACAAGACCATTCAAATTTGTCTAGAAATGCTCAAGTGATGATTGCTTAATGTTTTTAGTGATGTGTAGATACATCTTAGGCTTTGTTTCTTTCGACATAAAATATTTTCTGTAATAAAATGTTTTCAACGAAAAATATTGAAAAAATAATTTCTTTGGAAACATCTTTCAAATTTGTCTAGAAATGCTCAAGTGATGATTGCTTAATGTTTTTAGTGATGTGTAGATACATCTTAGGCTTTATTTGTTTCGACGTAAATTATTTTCTGTAATAAAATGTTTTCAACGAAAAATATTGAAAAAATAATTTCTTTGGAAACATCTTTCGGTGTTTGGCACATACGGAAAATCACAATATATATATATTCATTCACTCATATTAAACTTTAAATTACGATAATGCTCTGGCGGGATCTTGACCAGATTCTGGGGAGTCCCGACCGGGTCGCGGCTGTTTCCTGGCCATTTTGACTTAAGAAAGTAAATTTGAAGAAATATTCTATTTATTAGGAAAAAATCTGGATCTATTGTTTTTGTTTCCTTTTTGTTTATCTTGCAATTATAATGGACCTCACACCCCCCTCCCGAAAAATCAAACACATAAATAAATATTTTTCTTTTATGCCAAGTAAACATAAATGCCAAAAAAAAAAAAAAATACAATTCTTAGTAGCTCTCCTTGGGTGACAATCTGCGTTTGTAGCCGTGGTTCATTTACTTCAAAACTTAAAATTGGCAAAAGAGCTTAAGAGTAAGGTTGTATGCTCTGCCGATAAAGAGAGAGAGAGATGGAGAGAGAAAGAAACTAACAAAAAATTTATGCATTGGTAAATAGCAATAAGATTTTCAACGTGGACATTTTGTGTGATTTATATGGATCTATGTATTGATCATTGAGCGTTTTTTCCCGGGACGCTAATTAGTTGGTGTTTTGAGCATGTTCTTTTGGACATTGTGAATTGTAATCAGCAGACTGAATTTTTGTATTTGTAATCATTTCACTTTAGCTTTTTCAATTTGATAAGCAATATGCATGGCTAGAAATTTTGGTTGCCTTTTTGGTCATCTTTTGTCATGAATTTTTTATTGTTTTTTTTTTCATTAGGATCATTTATATATCTTTAGAATATGACCTCATCTTTTAACATTGCTTTTTCTTTTTTTTTTTTAAAAAATAATAATAATAATAAAAAAACATTATTAGGGTCGAATTGACCCTAATAATGTTTTATTTTTTTTAGAATGTCAGACCCATTAGCGTCCACACTAATGGTACAACCATCAGCGTCCACTTTAGTTTGGACGCTGATGGTTATTTTTTAAATTTTTTTTGGATCATTAGCGTCCACCTTAATGGATGCTAATAGTTCACCATCAGCATCTACTCCAGTTTGGACGCTGATGGTTGATTTTTTAAATTTTTAATTTTTTTGAGCATTAGGGTCCACTTTAGTCAACGCTAATAGTTCACCATCAGCGTCCACTCTACTTTCGATGCTGATGGTTGATTTTTTTTTAATTTTTTTTTTGGAACCATTAGCATTCACTATGGTGGATGCTAATAGTTCACCATCAGCGTCCACTCTAGTTTGGACGCTGATGGTTGATTTTTTAATTTTTTAATTTTTTTGAGCATTAGGGTCCACTTTAGTCAATGCTAATAGTTCACCATTAGCGTCCACTCTACTTTCGACGCTGGTGGTTGATTTTTTTTTTTTAATTTTTTTTATGACTATTCGCGTCCACTTTGTGGATGCTAATGGTTACCTATTAGCGTCCACTCCATGTAGATGATAATAGTCCACCATTAGCGTCCACTTTGAATGGACGCTGATAGTGGAGCACTAGCGTCAACTTTGCCTTCCGTTGACTCCAGCTTCAGTGGCAAAAATCCACGACTTTTAGCGTCAACAATGTGGACGCTAAAAGTGATCGTTAGCGTCCACTTATAAGTGGACGCTGATAATCACAAAGTTGATCATTAGGGTCAGACGATTAGCGTCCAAAAGTCGACGCTGCTGTCAACAGCGTCCACTTTAGAACTTTTAGCGTCCAAATAATGTTGCCCCTAAAGACCTAATTTCTTGTAGTGTCGGCATCGCCTTGGCTCGAATCGATTACGAGCCATGGGGTATCAATCCTCGTCACACCCACCCTCGTGCTTCAAAAATTTTAGTGGTGTTGGAAGGTAGCCTCCAAGTTGGTTTTGTCACATCCAACCCCGAAAACCGTCACATCACAAAGGTTCTACAAAAGGGTGATGTGTTTGTATTCCCAATTGGTCTCGTACACTACCAGAGAAATGTTGGATCTACAAAAGCCGTTGCCATTGCAGCTCTGAGCAGTCAAAACCCTGGTGTCATCACAATTGCCAATGTCGTGTTTGGGTCTAAACCAGAAATTGCAAATGACATTCTTGTGAAGGCTTTCCAAGTTAACAAGGATGTTGTTTGTTGACACACAGTTTTCTGAGATGGTGACATGGCACGCTTGAGGTGGGTGCCTTGGCAGGGGAGCTCCGATGCCTAAGTCAAAAAGTGTTTAAGCAACCAAAGTTTTTAGAACTAGGATTGCGCTTACCTTTAATGGGAATTGAGAGCTGTATTTATAGGCATGGAGTACAATTTGTTTCCCGCACATCTTGGGATTCTTATCCCAGAATATTTGATTTGAAGTTATTTTGATAAGGGAGGAATCTTGGGACGAAGTGATAAGGCCTTCGTTTGAATTAGATTGCCTTTTGAATTTGAATAACAACTTATCTCGTTTGTGCGGGGATTGTTTGTAAAAGGCTTCTTTTGAATGTAGGATAATATTCACTGGTATGAATTTGAATATTTGCATATCCTTAGTTGTAGAATGACAGTTTCACCCTTGGCACTTGTTCGTTTTAATCCGAGAAGAAGCGTCTCGGATCTGGCATCTGATACTTACCTAGTCTCGGACTCGGAGTCCAAGCCTGAGACCTTCTCGGTTTACAAAGCCTCCTCAGGGAAACCTCGTCCGAGGCCTTATCGGGTTTTGTCTAGCTTAGGTCGGGTTTGGGGCCCGTTGGGCTTTACCCGCAGATCCATGGTCCAATAGTTACCCCCCAATTTCCTTATCTGAAAGATTATGGAAATTTTTGTTTATGATTGGATCAGCGTTTTTAACTTGCTCTAGAGAAAAATCCGAGACCTTGGAGGCGGGAAATTTGAATTTCAAATTTTGGCGGGAAATTCAAAACCAACTTTTGCTGAGATGGTTGACCAAACCGAGAGCATATCGAACGCTTCACGTGTCAGTACCGGGTCAGACGTCTTTTCAGTTGCAGACTGTCAACTGTCACGTAGAATTCACAGAGGTGCCTTTTCTGCCGCATTTATTGCGCATCTCGGGATAAACTTTGGTTTTTAACGCCCTTATCCCTACTTTATAAAACCTCTCTTTCTAGGGTTTCTTTCTTATTCGCACCAAGTCTCAGTGTCGCTTGTTCTTTTATGATCTGTTTTCCTTTCTACACTACTTCTTCTTCTTTGCTCTGTTTTGACTATGTCTCAAGGAGAAGGTTTAGGGTCTGATGGTGGCTTGGGTAAGACTTACCCAGCCTTGTGGAAGCTCGATCTGACCTCGGCCGAAGAGCGCTGAATTAGATTGGACTATTACATCCCTAAATCGGTGAAACTTCGTTTCGACAACGAGAAGAAGGGCGTTATCGTGGATGCTGGGAGCCAGGAGAACTGCCTTTATGAAGAAATGTTTCGGGCAGGCCTCAAGCTCCCTTTCCCCAAAATTGTTCTCGAGCTCCTTAGCCGCTTGAATCTGGTTCCCCACCAGTTGGTTCCTAATGGCTGGAGGATTTTTTTGCCTATGTAGTTGTTTGGCCCATGGCCCTTGGAGGAGGAAAGAACTTGATGGTTTCGAAGTTTCTCTGGATATACCGACTCCAAAAGAACCCAAACAGTGATGGACTTTACAGCTTCCATTCAAGACGGGGAAAATTTTTCTTTATGGATAAGACCTTCACCAGTAACCATAACTGGAAAAACAAATATTTCTTTGCTCAGGGGCAATGGGAATTTGCTCCTGGAGAGAAGGCGGAGGGGCCTCGAGTGCCTCGGGAGACGACTACCCCTCATCTGGGTCTTCGCAAGAGTTTGGGTTTGTTGGAGGACGAGACAGACCGAGTTAACATGGTTCTGGCCTGGGTTCACATGCATGAGTCTATCATGACCTTCAAGCAATTGGTTACGACCGATGCACTGAACCGCTACCTATATGTTGGTAGAGAGGACGTCGGTGGGTCTCGAAAGAGACCCTCTCGCCCAGCTATTTATATGGGCCCTCCGGCAGCCAACATCCGAGGCGCTACCCCTCGGAAGCCTATCTTGGATAAAGGCAAACAGAAGGTAGACGAGTCTAGGGTAGGGAAAACCCTACGCTTGGTGGACGAGCCCGAGGAACATGAGGCTCCTCCAATGAAGAAAAAGAGGTTGGTAAAGGGCAAGGGCCCTGACGTCGAGACCGAAAAGGGGAAATCCCTTTTTTCGATCTATTGGCCGCTCGGAGGAAGGCTAACCCAGAGCCTGATGTGGCTCCTATAATAGCCTACGAGAAAATTCTTGCCAATCATCCGATTGCTGCCACTCCTCTGACAGCAACCCCCTTAGAACCTCTTGGAGCTGCTGTTACTACTACTATCCATGTGGAGTCGGTGTCACCGGTCCATTCTGGTCCCAATTTCGAACATCTTTAGGTTGATCCATTTTCGGACAGCTCGGTGGGGATGGATGCGGAAGAGAATAGGCCGCATGCTGATATAGAAGAAGTGAGGCCTCGGGTGCTATCCTTGATAGCCGAGGAGCAATCTCAGATTCCGACCTCTGTGCCCGACGCTTCATCTAGGGCACCGACCCCAGCTCCTGAGGCCGAGGCTGGTGCCGGTTCTGAGGCCTCAGGCTATTACCAGGTGAAGCCCTGGAATGTAGAATGGACTGTGGGAGAGCGCCTGTCTCGGTTTGGTGGAGAATTGCTAGGAAACCCACTTCAAGCTTTGATAGAGCTGGTTCCCCAGGAGAGCTTGACAGGCGAACGAGACATCTCTGCCAGGGGAATGACGGAATCAATGTTATTTAACCAGTTGTGTGTAAGTATCACTCTTCAGGTTTTCTTTTTGCTTGAGTTATATTCTACTTGACTAACTTTATCTATTGCAGGGAGTTATGAAGTCAGTAATTTCATATTGCTACATGAGGAAGTTTCTTCAGGATTCCGCCTTGGAATCGGAGAGCCTCCGTAACAGGCTTGCAGCTACTAAGGGTGAGAATGCTAAATTGAAGGATACGCTGGCTCAGCAAGACAAAGAACTACTCCTTCTTGGCCAGCAGTAGTCAGCAGCTCAGGCTGAGTTTGAACAAACCGAGTCTAGGGTCTCAGCTCTATCTTCCAAGCTGCAGACCCTCTGTGCCGATGACTCAAAGCTTCAAGAGGATCATTCCATCATAAAGGAGGACTTGTATCAACTTGAGCAGAAGCACGAGGAGGTCTTGGAGCAGTTAAAGGCTTCTCAAGCGGAGGTTGCCGACCAAAATATGAAAATTGAAGAAGTTACCAAAGGTCAGGCAGTCGCTGAGGAGGGACTTAAATTTTTTCAAGGAAAGCTTGAAGAGACGAAGCTACGACTTAAAGAGGCCGAGGCCCAATCCTCCAACTACTTAGAACAACTATCGTATGCTTCTTGGACTTGGGATAGTGCCTGGGCCGATGGGATCATTCTTGGTTTTGAGACCTTTCGGTCTTGGGCCAAGGACCCTGCTCGCACCATTAACCTTGGTACGGTCAAGCCTGAGACCATTCCTGTTTCTGATAAGGCTTTGAAACAGCTTATCAATCTCGGGTCAGATTTGATGCTAGATGCTGAAGGGATCGATAGATTTGCTCATCAGCCTTTTTCAGGTTCTGAGGAGTCCTCGAGTGATGAAAGGACTACTTTTGGTCTTGGTGGCAAGACCTCACCTGCTTCTAAGGCTCCCTCTGAAGACCCCAAAGAAGGCTAAACCTCTTTTGCTTGTTACAAAGTAGTTAGTATATTTGATTCTTCTGTAAATAACAAATTTGCAATTTTAATGAAGTGTTTTATATTTATTTCTCGGAATGAATTGGCAATGCTTTTTGAACATGCTCTGGATGGATCACTTTTCCTGAAGTTTGCTTAACCTTTTTCGAGCACACCTCTTTTTAAGGATTTCTGCTCTTGATAGGCTACTTGTTTGACTTTCTTTGAACACACCTTTTTTTTTTTCGAAGGTTTTACGTTCTTTACAAGTCATTAGTTTGAACCTTCTTTAGACACACCTTGTTTGAAGGTTTTATGTCCTTTACAGGTTGTTAGTTTTAACCTTCTTTAGACACACATTTTTTGAAGGTTTTGTCTAAGGAAAGTTATAAATCTTTTTGATGATCTTTCAGTCGTTTATCCTGAGGGTAGTTTTAATTTACTTTCCTTTGAAATATTTAGAAGGTGATTGAAACTTCAGGAGATTCTTTTATTTTAAAACGTAATGAAAATTATAGGGAAAATAAGGATCAAATGACAATCAAATAAGAATCACCTTATTGAAATAAGCTAGATAAAGTACTTTTTGAGGTGTTCGGCATTCCATGGCCTGGGGAGTGCTTTTCCTTCCATGCTCTCAAGGTAGTAAGCTCCCGCCCTTCTACACTCAATCCCACCAAAATACAACTAACAAATAAAACTTTTATACAGCTTCCTAATAAAATAATACCATAATTTGGTTTCCCATATTCTTGCTGCGACAAGGAGAGAATAGAGGATTGGATCAAGAAGGAAAAGACCATAACACAATAATCACTTCTTTTTTCTCTCTCTCTCTCATATAGATATATATGTATATATATATATATTTTTCTTATTTTTTTAGGAAGGTGGAGCTAAATCATACTTTTTCTAAAAGCTTAAGCTAATATATATGAAGAGGTAAATTTAATCATTTAATCAATACTTTAACACTGTCTCTCACATGTGAGCTCCCTTTTATTAGGCGATGCCGAACACATGAAATATTTAATTGAAATGGGAGGTAAATGACGGAGTCAAGGTTCCAACTCAAGACATTTGGCTCTAATACTATGCTAAATCACTAATTGTGCAAAAGCTTAAACTAATAAGAAGATGGTAAGTTTAATTATTTACGGGTGGTTTGGTGTTAGACACCTACGTCTATCACTCTAAATAGCTCCTAGGATTACATTGTGCATTAACTTGATTGCTTACAATATATAGGTCCCTATTTCTAGTTGTAGAAGTTGACCTATCCATGTAAACCTAAATCGACTTATCAAAGGTGTTGAGGTTCAATAATGCTAGTCTGCTCACTTGGACGGATCTTTGAGTATGCCTTGCGGGGTGCGATATCGAATGCCATAAAAGGCTTTGGCTTCCCTCACTGGACACCAATTGATTTTTAGATGAGATGGACAAAGGTCCGATCCAACAAATGGTATCAGAGCTAGGGTCATGGGTTCAAGTCGCGGGAGTGTCATATTGAGGGAGGGATTATTGAGGTGCAATAATGCTACTCTGCTCACTTGGACAACTCTTAGAACATGCCTTGTGGAGTGCAATATCGAATGCCATAAAAGGCTTTGGCTTTCCTCACTGGACACCAATTGGTTTTTAGATGAGATGGTCAAAGGCCCAATCCAACACAACAAAACATAAATCAGCCTATACTAGAAAATATAAATCCAATCATATAATTCATATTCTTAATATATTCTAACATCTCTTATATTCATGTCTATTTCCTTCATTTACTCACTATATAAAGCCACTGAGCTATCAATGAACGATATGAAAAGATTATTACTACTCATCTCTTGTAGTTGTCTTGTGAGATGTTGGGGTATCTCGAACTATACATAACACAGTTTGCTTATTAGAAATGAATCATATTTTGAGAAAAATGCTTTTTAGCTCCCCAAACAATAACTTTTGTATTTATTCCATCAAACTTTTAAAAAGTGGTATTGGTATAACATCCCACCCCATTGACACACAATATTGTCCACTTTTGGCTTCCCCTAACCAGACTTCCTAGGAAGTCACCCATTTTGGTATTATTCTCGCATAAGCTCACTTAACTGCAAAATTATGATGGGATCATGACCATCACGGCTTTAAAACACGTTGTTGTCATGAATGGTGTAAGAATACATATAAGCACATCTTCATCTCCATACCCAGGCGATGTGGGACACCACAATCACCCTCCCTCTCTTAGAACCCAGCGTCCTTGCTAGGGACCCTCATGGGATTAGCTCATTCTTGGCGTCCCAGCGAGTGCCCCTTAGCAACCTTCATGGGCTTTTGCATGCTCCCCCCATCTTAGGTTGGGCAATGGCTTTGATACCATTTTGTAACACCTTACCCTATTAACACACAATATTGTCTGCTTTTGGCTCCCTTAAAGCCCTAAGCAGACTTCCCAGGAAGTCATCCATCCTAATACAATTCTCGCATAAGCTCGCATAACTGCAGAGTTTTGATATCATGACCATCACGGCTTTAAAACGTGTTGTTGTCATGAAGGGTGTAAGTATACATATAAGCACATCTCCATCTCCATACACAGCCGATGTGGGACGCCACAATTGGGCCCTTCAAACTATCACCACATATCAAATAAGTCACTCTGTTAACAATCGACGTCAAAATAAATAGAAAAGAAGTTAAATGGAGCAGCCAAAAGAAAAAGGGTTACCATCATATCACAATCGATAGATGGGCCACCGTGGACGTTGGTTGGGAAAATGTTGTGGTGTGTTTCGATCATTCTGTCCCATATGGGTTAAGTTTTATGATGCCTCAAATTTTCAAGAATTATTTATCCCAAAATCAACCATTATACTTAAGCCTAGAAAACCATTTTGGTAAACCCCAAGGGTGTGCCTTAACCTTAAACTAAGCCCTCACTTGAAATTAGCCCTAAAAACCCAATTCAAACTCTCTGGCTTAACGTTCGGCAGGGGACCACACTGAATAGTCGACCATGTCCTTAGTCCGAATGTTCGGTAGGGAACCACAATGAACATTCGTTGACCAAAGTTTGACCCACTAGGTATTGACCGAACGTTCCACCTGCAACCCTAGACCCACTGTGTCATAGTACACCGAACGTTTGTCCATAGTATTGAATGTTCGGTGGCAGTCTCAAAAGTATTTTTAACCTATTCTCCACCCTTGCATAAGAGAGCATGCTTCCTCACCCCTATAAAATACCCCCCTTCGTCCCTCAGCCTCCCATTACACCAGAAACCCTAACCCTAAAGTGAGAGAAGAGTTCCTTGACAGGAAGAAGGTTTTGAGGGATTTTTGCTATCTTCAAGGTAACTCTTGAACTTTCACTAAGCTTTTATATTATCTTGCAATTATTCTTACTTTCTTCAAGTTTGTAAAGATGACATGACTTGTGTGCCATTTTTCACCTTGGAGGAAAAGAGTGGTTTTCAAGCGTTTTAGAAACGCTTATTGCTTCTTTGGTTTTCTTGTATGTCTCGCTTCACTATGTGTATGAACTTGTTTAGAGCCTAGGGTGTAGTGCTTTTTTTTTTTTTTTTTTTTTTTAACATGGTGACCTGAGGATAGAAGCCCAAACTTGGCATTTTTTACTCTACTCGAACATTCTTTACCTATTTTGGCCGAACGTTCACCTTTGTGACCGAATGTTCACCCTTTGGATAGAATGTTCGAAGAGAGCCCAAAATGCATAAAAGTAGGGTGTTGTGACCTTTTAGCAAAGCGTATTCAATTAGGACCTTTTGTGTCTTTAGCAAACCCTCTAGCACTGCAAATAATGATAGCTATATTCTGTTATAGCAGGGATTCGGAATGTCGGACGACTCAAGCGAGCGTACGAGGTATGTAAAGTGTAAACACTCACAACTACTTTTCTTAAAAATGTACGATATGTCAGCTAACCGAGCACTCGTATGATATGAGCATGTTTACTCTTTTATGTAACTTGGTAACTGTCTTAATAATTAGATTAATAACATGCATCGTATGACATGGTACACCGGTACGTGTGGTATAATAGTCATGGACACACATTCATTGCAAATACACGTTTTCTCTCTCATTTATCAAAACACACATTCTCTCTCATTTATCAAAACACACGCACAAGTCCTCGCACTCACCAAAGCACACGCTCTCCTTCACTTATCAAAATGCACGCATTCGTTCTCTCACTCAACTCCATAATGCATTTTTATTTTTTCTCTCAACCATCTCACAAAAGAAAACCATGGAGAAATTTCTTTCTCAAATTTCTTAATCCAAGTAAGTATTATTGGAAACTCTTATTTTCTTTTTTCTTTTTCTTTAAATCTATCAACTAATTTAATTTTGAACATTATTCTTGTCAATCATAGCAAGTTAGATTTATTGAATTGTACAAAAATATTTCTTAATGGCCGATGCATTTAGGGTTGAGATTTCCTCATCAACATACTCATATAGATATTATGTAATTTTAAACTTATAGAGTTAGTTGTTGTGACAATTACCCCCTTAATTAACAGGCAAATAATTGCTACGTTTTACTCGCAAGTGCACAAGATCAAAACGATAGTATAGTAAGCAAATACGAGATCATTCTCACGAGGATTGCTGGAATTTATGCTTAAAAGTAATTCCCAAATTTAATTAATTGAATTTAAACAAGATCAAATATGGAAGTGAAATAACAAGAATGGAATAAAATAAAAGATTGAAATAATAAGAATAAAAGGTAATAAAATATTAAGAATCAAAGGGTAGGATTTTGATATCCACTGCTAACCATACTCGAATAAGATAAACAATATGCCAATGTTTCAATTATATCAAGATACCCAATGTTTGTCAACCTAAGGGCATGATATCTACTCTATAAGCAACGAATTAGGCATGGTATCTACTTCCGATTCTGCATGTTGATTAATCCAAGAACCTGTGATGGGGTTCTTTTGTCACTTTATTAAGCTCAGGACTCGGTAATCTAAATTGACTTAAATAACACATCCATACCACAAGCATATTCATGTGAGGAATTCAATAACATAGGAAATAATCAAGTTGAGCATCCAAAATATAATTGTGGCAAAGACGCCAATATTGAATCCTAAAGAGACATGATTAGGGCTTCAATCAAGCCCTAACTAAAGTATTAGCTAAATAATAAAAATAATAGGGAAGAGAAGAAAAACCCAAAACTCTTCTTGATCTAGCTTCCAATTCTTCTCTCGAGCTTGTGTCTGCTTCTCCTCCCCTCTATTTGGACAAATAGAAGGTCTATTTATAGGGTTTGGAACAACCCTAGATGTTCCAGTGCAGCCTAACAACTCAAAAATTGAATTGGAATTGGATTCTAGTCTTTGTAACTGTGGAAAATTGTGTCCTCAGCTGCCCAGTGCATGACTGCGCTCGATCGCAAGAAGGTGCACTCGTTGCAGGTCTGCGATCGATCTTACTAATTTGACCGCTCGAGCGCATGTCTGTGCTCGACCCTGGCTCTTGTGCGCTCGAGCCTAGTGTTGCCTGCAATCAATCCCAGGCTCCAGCTTTTCCCGAAAATGTCCTTTAAGTCTGAAACTTGCCAAAAATGCTTGCTTTTCTTCAAAAACCCTAAAAATGCTAGAAAACCCAAAAACAACACAAAACATCAAATAATAAGAAAACTAAGAGATTAACATATGTGAATTAAGGGGGCTCGAATGTATAACATTCAACACTTACCACACCCCCAAACTTACATATTGCTAGTTTCTTAGCAATACAAAACTAAAAATAAAAAGAACATAAAACAAAAACTACTCTACCTCCTCTCTCATGGGAAACACGATTGCATTTAGCATATGCATCAAGCCTTTTAAACCCCTAGGCATCCCTAGTAAGACAAGTGAAGTCTCGTGAGGGTTTAATAGAAATGTTACCCACAAACATTATGCAAAATTCATGTCATCCATAGATTGAAGTATAACACAAAGCAATGATTTTCATTAATTAGCAAGCTTAAAACAACAAACTCCATCTTCACAATGAATTGGAATTCCAAAGTCTAACCACTTACAAAAGACATGCTATGGCATCACAAGTTTAACTTAGTGTGAAATGAACTAACACATTATTGTGAGGCTTCCAAATTATTTCCAATGTGCAACAACTCAATACCTTAAAGTTCACTGGGATTCCATAGGAATGAATAACCAAGGCATAACAGTAAAAACATTTTGTTGTGACAAATACTACCTAAATTAAAAGATAATATTTGCTACGTTTTAACTCGCAAGTGCACAAGATCAAACGATAGTATAGTGCGGCAAATACTAGATCATTCCCACGATGATTGTTGATTTTGCTTAGAATTGATTTTCTAAATTAATTATCAAGATTGTCATGAAATTGATATGTTGAAAAAGAAATAAGGATAAATGAAAAGGGTTGGGCTTTGATATCCACCACTAATCATACTCAATTAATATAACAATATGCCAATGTTACAATCATATCAAGATTACTTAATGTTTGCCAACCTAAGGGCATGAGTGTATACTCCTTAAGCTATAGATCTCCCTAAGCAACGAATTAGGCATGGATATATACTCTAATTCTTTTCTTTCTCAAAGGATTTAGCATAGGTGTATGCTAAGTTGTTCTTTGAGAAAGCATAATTCAATGAAAATCGACAAACACAAGAGGCCTAGGGCATGGGTGTATACTCCTGGTTCCCCATGTTGATTACTCCAAGAATTCGCAAAGATATCTTTTGTTACTCTATTAAGCCCAAGACTCAGTCATCCAAATTAACTTAAATAACTAATTCATACCACATGCATATGCTGGCCACACACATTCATATGAGGAATTCAATAAAGTAGGAAATAATCAATTTAAGCATCATAATATGATTATCACAAAGGCGCCAATATTGAAATATTAATGAAATATGATTAGGGATTCAATCTAGCCTTACTAAAGTATTTAGTTACACATAAGTTTGATGCTAATCATCTTCCTAATAAAATAAAAAGGAAAAGAATAAACCAGGAAAACGCTTCCTTGAAGAGCCGTCAATCCTTCTCCTAGAGCTTTCTCTTAATAATTGTGTATTATTCCTAGGGGCCTAGAGGTCTATTTATAGGTTTAGAAAAATCCTAGAAGTCCTAGAAACCCTAGTAAACTCGTAGGTTTTAGTCCTAGTTCAACTAGGATTTGGAAATCCTAGTTTGGGAAGGAAAAGGAGTCTTGGCCGCATCTGACTTTTGTCCAACACCCAAGTGCGCTCTATCCTAACCCGTATGCGCTCGAGCGTGTGGCTGCACTCGATTCCACTTATGATCGATGCTTCTTCTTGTGCGCACGAGCGTGGTTGCACTTGCTCCTCCTTCTCTGGCGCTCAAGCGTTGGTTCGCTCGAGCCTAGGCATACATATGCTCGAGCGCATGCATGTGGTTGAGTTTGGACTTCCTCAACTTCTAGAATTTCCCAAAATTGTCCTTTAAGTCTAAATTTTCCAAAATTCTTCTTTTTCCTCAAAAACCTATAAAAAGACATAAAACACAAAAAGGAAGTAAAATTGCACAAACTAACAAAGCTAAGAGATTAACAAACATAACACACCTCCAAACTTACATATTGCTAGTCCCTTAGCAATACGAAACTAAAAACAAAATGAAAAACAAAAAACAAAAAGATAAATCCATCTTTCATGGGATGTACGATTGCATTTAGCGTATGCAACAAGCCTTTTAAACGTCTAGGCATTCCCTAGAGGACGAGTGAAGTCTCATGAGGGTTTTCCAAGAATGTCACCCACAAACATTATGCAAAGTTCATGCTATCCAAAAATTGAAGTGTCACTCAAAACCGTTATTTTCATTCATTAGCAAGCTTAAAAAGATAAACTCCATCTTCACAATGAATTGGAATTTTAAAGTCTAATTACTTACAAAGACAGGCTAAGGCAGCATAAGTTTGAAACAGTGTAAAGTGAACTAGCACATAAGTATGAAGCTTCAAATTATTTCCAATGCAATGTCTCAATATCTCAAAGTTTACTGAAATCCCCATCAGAATGAACACCTATGGCATAACATTTTTTTTTTTTTCTTTCTTTATTTATTTTTGGTCAGGCTGTGCAATGTAAGCTTTCTAATTGACCCATGTTACGAATGTTGAGACAATGACTCCCAAACCAGATGGTATTAGGGCATTAGGTGTAGAGACACCCCTAACGACTTACTAACAAGAGTCAAAAAGGCTACGAAACCAAACTAACCATGACATTAACCAAATCAAAATTCTTCACCTTTTGACGTGAACACTCATTACTTAGAGGCAAGAGGTCTAGTTACTTCATGAAAAGCTTATCAATGATCAAAATTTTATTTTTTATATTTATTTATTTATTATTATTTTTTAAATTACGCCAAAGTATCCAACCAATAAGTTATCCAATTTCACCCAAGACATAGAAACATACACATCAGACTCTCATGTCATACCTCATAAATTATGTGCTAATGTGCTTGTGTTAGATCAGATCAAACATGTGAATTCTCAGATGCCTAAAATACATAACTAAACTGAAAAACTCTATCATCAGATCATGTATTCAAAAATTTTAATCTCATCAATGAAATCAAATCAATTTTTTTTATTTTTTTTTTAAAGCAAGTTAAATGGTACAAAGTGTGTGTGTAAGTGTCCCCCATACCCCCTAACTTAAATTACACATTATTCCCATTGTGTGTATAACATGGAAAGATCTTACCCAGGAGATGGGTGAAACTGGCTTGGAATAGGTACGGCTCATAGCACACCACCAAACTTGAATGCAAGCACATTTGTCCTGAAAAACAAAACACTAACATAACAATGGAAAACAAAAAGAAATAAAATGAAAAACAAATAAAGAAATAAAAATGATATGATGTGGGGTGCCTCCCATGAGCGCTAAGTTTAACGTCTTCAGCCAGACTATTGATATGAGCCTCAATACTACTGCTCTGGGGGATGCATTTGAGTTCCATTAGCTCAAATGCTCTTGGTTATGCTGCATATTGGACATACTAAAGGGCCACATTTTGCTCACTTGTTACCAATTTCATTTCAATGTATGGCTTCAATCTTTGTCCATTTACCTTGAATGTCTGATTCTTTTCTGGGCTATGAACCTCCAAAGCTCCATGAGGGAATACTTTTGTGATAACACAAGGACCATACCAACTAGACTTGAGCTTACTAGGGAAGAGCCTTAATTTTGAATTATAGATCAACACCTTCTGTCCCACTTGAAACTTCTTCCTGACAAGCTGCTTATCATGATATGCTTTGGTTCTTTCCTTGTATAGCTTGGCATTCTCATATGCATCACGCCTCAACTCCTAAAGTTCATTCAGCTGCAACTTCCTCTTGTCACCTACTTGTTTCATATCAAAGTTCAATTTCTTGATGGCCCAGTAGGCTCTATGCTCCAACTCCACTGGTAGGTGGACACGCCTTCCCAAAGACCAACCAATATGGAGACATTCCAATAGGAGTTTTGTATGTAGTCCTATAGGCCCACAATGCATCATTCAAGCACAGAGCCCAATCCTTCCTGCTAGTATTCACTATCCTTTCTAGGATGCTTTTAATCTCTCTGTTACTTATCTCTACTTGACCACTAGTTTTAGGATCATATGGAGTGCCAACCTTATGTGTGATCCCATATTCTTTATCAAATAAATAAAAGTCTGGTTGTTGAAGTGGCTTCCTCCATCACTAATTATCACCCTTGGAGTCCCAAACCTAGTAAAAATATTATCCTGCAAAAATTTCACAACAACTTTGTGATCATTAGTTTTTGAGGGGACAGCCTCGACCCATTTAGACACATAATCCACACCCATAAGAATATATAAATAACCAAATGAGTTAGGAAATGGACCCATGAAGTCAATACCCCATACATCAAAGAGCTCTACTACTTGAATGTTTTGCAATGGCATCTGATTTCTATATGAAATGTTACCTGTCCTCTGGCATCTATCACAAGAACTACAAATCCAAAAAGCATCTTTAAACACATTAGGCCAATAGAAACTAGATTGTAATACCTTAAGTGTTGTTCTTTTGGCTCCAAAGTGACCTCCACAAGCAAGCTGATGACAATTCTATAGGATGCTCAAGTGTTCCACTTCTGGAATGCACCTTCGGATGATTTGGTCAGGGTAGAATTTGAAAAGATAAGGATCATCCCAGTGGTAATGTCTAGACATAGACATCAACCGCTTCCTTTCCTGACTATAAATACCTGGAGGAAAAACCTTGGCAGCTATATAATTAACAATGTCTGCATACCATGGGAGTTGGACATCAACTGCAAATAACTGCTCATCTGGAAAGTTTTCACTCAAGGGCAGCTCATTCCCTTCTTCATTCGGAAGTATCCAGGATAGGTGATCCGCAACCACATTCTCACTGTCCTTCTTGTCCCTAATCTCAAGTCCAAATTCTTGTAATAAAAGTACCCATCTGATCAATCTAGGCATTGCATCTTTCTTTACAAACAAATATCTCAAAGCAGCATGGTCACTGAATACAGTAACTTTAGAACCAATCAAGTATGACCTAAACTTCTCCAAAGTAAATATGACAGCTAACAATTCTTTTTCAGTAGTAGAATAATTTAGCTGAGCATCATTTAAAGTTCTAGAAGCATAGTATATAGCATGAGGTACCTTGTTGATTCTTTGACCTAACACAGCTCCCAAGGTAAAGTCACTAGCATCACACATGAGCTCGAATGGAAGATTCCAATCAAGTGCCATCCTTATTGGTGCAGATGTGAGCAACTTTTTCAATATGTTGAAAGCATCCATGCATTCATCAGTCCATACAAACTTGACATCCTTGGCTAGTAGTGCATAGAGGGGTCTAGAGATCTTTGAGAAATCCTTGATGAACCTTTTATAGAACCGTGCATGCCTTAGAAAACTTCTTACACCCTTGGCAGTCATAGGAGGAGGGAGTTTGGAGATGATGTCAATTCTGGCCTTATCCACTTCAATGCCATTGCTGGAGATGACATGGCCCAACACAATGCCTTGTTATACCATGAAGTGGCACTTTTCCCAATTGAGCACTAAGTTGTATTCTTCACACCTCTTGAGGACAATCTATAGATGATTGAGGCATTCATCAAAGTTAGAGCCAAAGACACTAAAATCATCCATAAATACCTTAATAAATTTCTCCACCATGTCCAAGACAATGCTCATCATTCATCTTTGAAAGGTGGCTAGTGCATTGCATAATCCAAATGACATCCTTTTATAAGCAAATGTTCCAAAAGGGCATGTGAAGGTGGTCTTCTCTTGATCCTTTGGTGCTATTGCAATTTGGTTGTAGCCACTGTACCCATCCAAGAAGCAGTAATATCTATGGCCGGCTAACCTTTCTAGCATCTGGTCAATGAATGGCAAAGGAAAATGATCTTTTTGGATCACCTTATTTAGGCTTTGGTAGTCAATGCATACCCTCCACTCAGTGGTTACTCTTGTAGGTACCAGCTCATCTTCTTCATTCTTCACCACTGTGATCCCACTCTTCTTCAGCACTACCTAAACTGGACTTACCCATTTGCTGTCTAAGATGAGATAGATGATGCCAACATCTAATAACCTTAAAACTTCAGCCCTAACTACATCCTTCATGTGTGGGTTGAGTCTTCTTTGTGCATCCCTGGTTCGCTTTGCTTCATTCTCAAGGAAAGTTTGATGCATGCATTTGGCTAGACTTATTCCTTTGATGTCGGCAATAGTCCATCCTACTGCAGTTTTATGCTTTCTAAGAGCTCTTAATAGCTTCTCCTCTTCCCCCAAACTTAAGTTTGCAGCAATTATCACAGGTAGTGTCTGGTTTTCTCCCAAGTATGCATATGTCAAATGTTCTGGCAACTGCTTCAATTCCAATTCTGTTGCCTTGACAATAAAAGAGACAAGAGTAGTGTTAGTAGGCACAAGAGTTTCAGAGGGAGGGGTGTACTTACTTAGATGTTACAGAGAGGCCTCAAAGAGGTGCACAGCTTCAATGATGTCATCAGTAACATCTTCAAAATCTGGCTCAATGTCTTGTCTTGTGAGACTGTGAGTGAGGGTGGCCTCTAATGGATCAATATGACAGACCGAAAAAACTCTCTCAACAGCACCTTGAAATAAACAGACATTAAAGCATTCCAGATTATCTTAGTGTAATTTCAATGCATCAAATATTTGAATTCTATCTTCTCCCCATTTACCTCCATATACTCATAGTACCCCTTTTCACACAAATTTTAGTATCAGCAGTTCTCATAAAGGGGCTTCCTAAGATGATAGGTAAAGGCAATGGCATAGAGGATTCTTCCATATCTAATACAATGAAATCAGCAGGTAAAATAAATTGATCTACCTTTACCAATACGTCCTCCAGTTTACCTCTTGGCCTTTTGATGCTTCAGTTTGCCAATTCTATGGTGATTGAGATTGGTTGCAGCTCCCCCAAACCTAGCATCTCGTACATAATGTAGGGTAGCAAATTGACACCCGCCCCTAGATCTAGTAATGCACGCTCAAAAAGTTGATCATCAGTTTGCCAATTTGGGTGGACGAAAGGTTCAGCCAAAGGAACAGACTCAACCAAAGCTTTGAAATATACCACTCTCGACAGATAATACTTGGCCCAAAGGTTCGAGCTAAGGAGTGCCAGATTGGAAGAAGGGATTTCAACAAAAGCTCAGAAGGGCAACAATGGCTTCAGACGAAGAGAAAGTGAAGAGTGAATGGAGGGGAAGAGAGGTTTTTAAAAAAGTTTTCAAGAGAGGACCGAATCGATGCATTTAATGAGCTAGGATCTAGGGTTCGGCGAAGAGGCGCCTTTTCAATCCTTATTATCCGAAACAGGAAATGACACGTGGCTGCATAAGCTTTGACCGCAATAAGTCCGACGTGTGGCTTACAAAAAGGCGGAGGTAAAAATCCAAAATGCTTCAGTTATTATCTTTTGAAATTCAAAATTTCAAAAATTTGAATTTCAAGAGCCAACTCGCATCATTTTGCCAAAAAAAAAAAAAAAAAAAAAAGCAAAACTGAACCTATAAACAGCTGACCCATTTTTAGGAAATATGAAATTTCCAAATATTTGTCAGATTAGGAAATTGGGGGTAATTGTTGGGTCGTGGATCAGCTGAGTTGGGCTCAGTAAAACAATTTCTTGGCCCATCCCTAGAACTCAGCCATCTCTATTGTTCATCATGTTTACACTCGGTTATTTTAGGCCCACTAAAGCCCGATGTACAACGCTCGGTTAGAAGGCTCGGCTTACCGAGCCTTCCATGGATATGGAGTCTCGGGAAGCACTCTCTGAATATTAGATATATCTGCACAAATGTCTTATTTACTGTTCCCCAATATATTGTTGACACGTGGACCCTCGGTAAGTCCACAATGTTAGATGAACAGGTGCAAACCGATGCCTATAAAAGGGGGGTCCCCTCTCACTATTTCGATAACTTCTTTTTCCCTCTAGAACTGAATATTTTGTATACACTTTATCCCTTACATAATCTTCGAAGTTATATTTCTCTTAAACACTGTGACTAACTTAGGCATCGGAGCTTTCCTCAGCTAGACAATGCCGGCAGCTTTGATCCTTTTTCTCTGTTTCCCATACCCAGTTAATTCCTTGGTTATCAAGTCGTCCACAGGGCTCATTCCGCGTCATCATTCGGAAAACTGCTCAAACATCCATATAAAAACGCATCCATATTGTCTTCATCCAAATGTTAAATTTTTAATTGTCAGGCAAGGGTCTTGTAATGGTACTTAAATAAAGTAAAGTATTTGTATGGAAAACAAATTTTCTTTCTTTGGTTATTATAAATCTTATGGTTGTCCCCAATAGGAAGTTCAATTGGCTAGAAACTACGCCTCATAAAGCGAAGGTCATTAGTTCGAATCTCTGCTTCCCCCTCTTGTGTGGACATGTCAAAAAAAAAAAAAAATCTTATGGTTTATAATTTAAAAATAAATAAAGGCAATGATATAGAGTACTAGTCAAAACAAAACTTTCCTTTTTTCTATTAGTCATAGTTTCTGAAATAATTGATAATTTATTGTGTTATAATATTAATTAAATGATTAATTTACTATTTCTTATATTTCAAGCTGTCATGATAAGTGATAATTTAACATAGTAGCCAAGAAAAATGTCATGAGTTCGAACATTGTGTGTGTCATTCAACTTCCATTTCAATTAATTATGGACAAAAATTTTCTACAAACTAGCACCTAGGAAATTTCTATCTATATTAATTAAATATTTTACATGTTTGGGCCTCACTTATTAAGAGAGAGTTAATTAATTTGAGCTCATATGTTAGGAAAAATGTTTGAATATTAATTAAATTAATGGTTAAATTATTTATTTTTTATATGCTAAAACTTTTGAAATAAGTGACAATTTAATCTATTATGATATTGGAGTAAACGTTTAACCCCTAAACCTACCAAAATACAACTAACAAATAAAACTTTTATACAGCATCCAAATAAAATAATACCATAATTTGGTTTCCTATATTCTTGCTGCGACAAGGAGAGAATGGAGGATTGGATCAAGAAGGAAAAGACCATAACACAATAATCACTTCTTTTTTTCTCGCTCTCATATATATATATATATATTTCTTATTTTTTTAAGATGGTGGAGTTAAATCATATTTTTTCTAAAAGCTTAAGCTAATATATATGAAGAGGTAAATTTAATCATTTAATTAATATTTTAACATGATAGGACGTCTTCATGCAAATTGATGACAATAATAGTAAGAGGTTCGAATTCATATATATCCGTTGCATATGATTAATATATCCCATCTTTATTTCCTGTTTTGCAATAATTACCTAGTCTTGGTTTTACCATATACCATCGACATCACATTTCTTGCTACACACATTTGCTGAAAAAAAAAAAAAAAAAAAGATTTTGCTGCTATACACATGCAGCTGTTGAACTCAACCGATATTGATGCTTTATTAGGCGGGGCATGCGAAAATCTTGATAAGCGGAAAAGTAGGCAAAAACAGTTTTGGGAATCAGGAGCGCCCATCTTGAAGCTCTGGTGCATGGTAAGGATCTGAAATAGGGTTTTGAGCATTGTCCCATCGATACTTATCACCCGAAGCAGCTGCGACACTACTCTTCCTTGGCTTTCCTGCAACCAACTTCAAATATTTGAGCATTTACGGAAAGAAACACAGAGAGAGAGAGAGAGAGAGAGAGAGAGAGAGAGGCTGACCAGCTTTGAAAGTTTCACCGAGTTCTCTTGATCTTCCTTGTGCAGGGAGCGTGATAGCAGCAAGGAAGAGTAAAACCCCAATAAGAAGAAGAGCAAACTTCTTAGAACCCATAACTTCTATTTAATTAGGCACTCTCAGCATTTGTGTTTGGTTCCTATTTATAGACTCATATATAGAGACCCACCTTCATTCCTTTCGCTCTTACAAACTATATTGAAGGAAAATTCTTTCACCCTAGTTAACCACCAATAGTATATGCTTCTCACATGTTTTTTAATAATATTGATAAAAAAAATATTTTTCTCAAATGCTCAAAGAGAATATATATATATATATATGGCAGTTTTAGATGCTGAGTTTGATGAATTCCTACAACACAGTTTGTACCAAATTTACATTTTTATAATAATTTTTTTTAAAAAAAATTTAATTATTTTCCACATTTTGTGATTTTTTGGGCTTTTTTTCCGCTTTTAATTTTTAAGATTAAAGGGATTGTTGGTAATTTCTTATAAGAAAAACAAAGAATAGTTAATTAGTATTTATTTATTAAAAAGAAAAAAGAAAAAGAAAAAAGATATATAGGATTCTAATGCTACATCTTGCTGGACCTTTGAATATTTTCCCATCTAAATTAAAGAAACGATTTGGTCTGGTCAAGATTTTCTGGGAAGTCACTTCGTAGGGGACCATATTTAGTTCTCTCTGGAATGTGTATTTTACAATAGTAGAGGCTCCGCAAAACAAGGCATTCCGTATTTCCAGGGCTAAAGAATCTTTTGGTCTCGTCGTGTGTATATATTCTTGTCTACTTTTCTTAATTGCCGGTCTAATTACGAAGATATATACAGCTAGTGGATCTGCAAATTGACACATAATGAAAACTACAACCCATGCAAAATTGTTCCATATTTTCTCATAATCTCTCCATATTTGACTTTATAATGTTGATTTTGTTAGATAAATTCATTACGGGGCGACTGACTTTGTAAATTGTATATGATCTTTTATATGTACACGTTTAAGTCGGTGAACTTAAAAGTTTTGAAAGTATGTCAAAAAAATAATTTATTTTTTACACTCAAATTCTGTGCACTAGCCGTGTATAAGTTAGAATGAATGAGCCTAATTTTCGCCAATCATGCACGCAAGACAAATTAAGTATCTTGATGTTTTGAATATATTGATTCAAGTCACAATGGTTTGTATGTATAAATCGATGCTTTTCCAAATGGACCCCCATCCCAATTTGCCCCACAAATGACAAAATATAATTAATTATTTGAATATATTGATTCAATCTTTCCCAAGGTATACTCACAATGGTTTGAATACAGGACCATTCAAATTTTTCTAGAAATGCTTAAGTGATGATCCTTGCGTGTTCAGAAATGAACAGACATCTTAGATTCAACTCAAGATGGTAAGTATGAAAAATAAAATAAAATAAGAACATGCAGCAAAGGAGTCTTCGAGTAGAAACACTCTTAAATAAGCGATGTATTATCTCATTAGGACTTTAGTAAATTAGTTGTGCTATTTCATTAGCTATATTAAAGCAGGCCGGCCCAATGTATTTTGGGGTCTTAGGCGAAACTTTAAAATTGGGCCTTATCTTTTTTTTTTTTTTATCTTTTAAAGTAAAAACAAAATATTTAAAAAAGTATTTATTTTGATATTATTATTATATTTTATTTAAAAATCATTCTTCTCACTTTTTGGGATGCAAAATTACTAATTAAGCTTTTATAATCAAGATTTTCTAACATCCTTTTTTTCAATTGATAATATGACTAATCGGTTTAATCTCTCTTATGATATTGTTGATCTTAGGTAGGATTTTATCAATTTTAATTTTGAAAAACTTCTTTCTATAAAAGCAACTGTAACAGGTATTGTCAATAAAATTCTATAAGTGATACATGCATTTGGGAAAAAATCGAGTGTTTTTATATAATTTAATATGTCAACTGGAACACTTTTTTGCATCAATATTTTTCCATTGGTCTGTGTCATAAATATTTGTAACAATAGAGCAAGATACATCAATAGCATTTTCATTATCTTCTAATTCTTTTTCATGAATTTATTGTTCATTTATGAGTTTTTTCACCTAAATTATCCTCTATATTTTGTTTATTTCTAATAACAAATTTATTTAGAGCTCATCTCTGAGATTCAATCAGTTTCTCTAGTTTTCTTTTCTTTTCTTTTCTTTTTGTTAAGTTTTTCATATCCAAATGCATATTTTATACTAGAAGGCATGTTTGATTAAAAATATTAACAAATTAAACAAACACAATTTTTATAAAAAAAAATATTCTAACTATAATAAAATAAATTATAAAAATAGAACGATAAATTAGAGAGGTAGAGACTAGAGAGTTCTTGGAGATTTCTCATTTTGGGGAGGAAGAAGGTTTTGGAGAATTAGCATGAAGGTTCTTGATCTTCGATAAAGTCAGAAAAAATTGTAGGCTAGATAATAGATATGGGTGAAGGTTCTCGTTCTTATGTGAAATTCCAACAACAAAGAAACAAGAGACGGCCTACATTCTACTTTGAGAATAAACAATACTATTTGATTCCTCTTTTAATGTGAAATTCCATCATTCAGAGACAATAGACGTTGGTGATAGGTTTTTTAATAATATTTCACTCTCCAAATTCCATCAGAGAGACAGAGACGTTGGTTAGAGATTTTTTTTTTCTTTTGAATTATTATTATTATTATTTTTATGCTAGTCCTTATTAAATTGGGCCTTATTACTTATTTACCATTATTAGAGGCCTTAAAGTTTTATGAAAAAAAATTTTTGGCCTTATTAAAATTTTTTTTGGGCCTTATTAAATGGGGGACCAAGGCGACAGCCTAAGTCGCCTAGCCTTTGGGCTGGCCCTGTGTTAAAGTTTGTGGAGAAATCTAGAAATATAGAAATAATAGCATAAGCAATAAAGAGAAAAGAGAGGCAAAAAATTTACGGGTGGTTCGGTATTAGACACCTACGTCCATCACTCTAAATAGTTCCTAGGATTACATTGTGCATTAACTTGATTGCTTACAATATATAGGTCCCTATTTATAGTTGTAGAAGTCGACCTATACATGTAAACCTAAATCGACTTATCAAAGGTCTTGAGGTTCAATAATGCCAGTCTACTCACTTGGACGGATCTTTGAGTATGCCTTGTGGGGTGTGATATCGAATGCCATAAAAGGCTTTGGCTTCCCTCACTGGACACCAATTGATTTTTAGATGAGATGGACAAAGGCCCGATCCAACAAATGGTATCTGAGCTAGGGTCATGGGTTTGAGTCGTGGGAGTGTCAGTTGAGGGAAGGATTATTGAGGTGCAATAATGCCACTTTGCTCACTTGGACGGCACTTAGAACATGTCTTGTGGGGTGCAATATCGAATGCCATAAAAGGCTTTGGCTTTCCTCACTGGACACTAATTGGTTTTTAGATGAGAAGGTCAAAGGCCCAATCTAACACAAGGAAACATAAATCAGCCTATACTAGAAAATATAAATCCAATCATATAATTCATATTCTTAATATGTTCTAACATCTCTTATATTCATGTCTATTTCCTTCATGTACTCACTATATAAAGCCATTGAGCTATCAATGAACGATATGAAAAGATTATTACTACTCATCTCTTGTAGTTGTCTTGTGAGATGTTGGGGTATCTTGAACTATACGTAACACATTTTGTTTATTAGAAATGAATCATATTTTGAGAAAAATGCTTTTTAGCCCCCCAAACTATAACTTTTGTATTTATTCCATCAAACTTTTAAAAAGTGGTATTGGTATAACATCTCACCTCATTGACACACAATATTGTTTGCTTTTGGCTTCCCCTAACCAGACTTCCTAGGAAGTCACCCATTCTGGTACTATTCTCGCATAAGCTCGCTTAACTGCAAAATTATGATGGGATCATGACCATCACAGCTTTAAAGCGCGTTGTTGTCTTGAATGGTGTAAGTATACATATAAGCACATCTTCATTTCCATACTCAGGCGATGTAAGACACCACAATCACCCTCCCTCTCTTAGGACCCAGCGTCCTCGTTGGGGACCCTCATTGGATTAGCTCATTCTTAGCGTCCCAGTGAGTGCCTGCTAGCAACCTTCATGGGCTTTTGCACGCTCCTTACATCTTAGGCTGGGCAATGGTTCTAATACCATTTTGTAACACCCTACCCCATTTATACACAATATTGTCCGCTTTTGGCTCCCCCTAAGGCCCTAACAAGACTTCCTAGGAAGTCATCCATCCTAATACTACTCTCGCATAAGCTCGCATAACTGCAGAGTTTTGATGGGATCATGACCATCACGGCTTTAAAACGCATTGTTGTCATGAACAGTGTAAGTATACATATAAGCACATCTCCATCTCCATACGCAGGCGATGTGGGACGCCACAATTGGGCCCTTCAAGCTATCACCACATATCAAATAAGTCACACTATTAACAATCGACATCAAAATAAACAGAAAAGGAGTCAAATGGAGTTGCCAAAAGAGAAAGGGTTACTATCTTATCACAATCGATAGATGGGCCACCGTGGACGTTGGTTGCGAAAATGTTGTGGTGTGTTTCGATCATTCTGTCCCATATGGGTTAAGTTTTGTGATGCCCCAAATTTTCAAGAATTATTTATTCCAAAATCAACCATTATACTTAAGCCTAGAAAACCATTTTTGTAAACCTCAAGGGTGTGCCTTAACCTTAAACTAAGCCCTCACTTGAAATTAGCCCTAAAAACCCAATTCAAACTCTCTGGCTTAACGTTCGGCAGGGGACAACACCGAACAGTCGACCATGTCCTTAGTGTGAATGTTCGATAAGGAACCACAATGAACATTCGTTGGCCAAAGTTTGACCCACTAGGTATTGACCGAACGTTCCACCTGCAACCCTAAAACTACTGTGTCATAGTACACCGAACGTTTGTCCATAGTACCGAATGTTCGGTGGCAGTCTCAAAAGTATTTTTAACCCATTCTCCACCCTTGCATAAGAGACCATGCCTCCTCACCCGTATAAATACCCCCATTCTACCCTCAGCCTCACATTACACCAGAAACCCTAACCCTAAAGTGAGAGGAGAGTTCCTTGAGTGGAAGAAGGTTTTGGGGGATTTTTACTATCTTCAAGGTAACTCTTGAACTTTCTGCTATTATCCTTACTTTCTTCAAGTTTGTGAAGATGACATGACTTGTGTGCAATTTTTCACCTTGAAGGAAAAGAGTGGTTTTCAAACGTTTTAGAAACGCTTATTATTTCTTTGGTTTTCTTGTATGTCATGCTTCACTATGTGTGTGAACTTGTTTAGAGCCTAGGGTGTAGTTTTTTTTTTTTTTTTTTTTTTTAAAAAAACATGGTGACTTGAGGATAGAAGCCCAAAACTTGGTATTTTTTACTCTATCTGAATATTCTTTACCTATTTTGGCCGAACATTCACCTCCGTGACCGAATGTTTGCCCTTTGGATAGAACGTTCGAAGAGAGCCCAGAATGCATAAAAGTAGGGTGTTGTGAGCTTTTAGCAAAGCGTATTCAATTAGGACCTTTTGTGTCTTTAGCAAACCCTCTAGCACTGCGTATAAAGATAGCTATATTTTGTTATAGCAGGGATTCAAAATGTCAGACGACTCAAGCGAGCGTACGAGCTATGTAAAGTGTAAACACTTACAACTACTTTTCTTAAAAACATACGATATGTCAGCTAACCGAGCACTTGTATGATATGAGCTTGTTTACTCTTTTATGTAACTTGGTAACTGTCTTAATAATTGGATTAATAACATGCATCGTATGACATGGTACACCGGTACATGTGGTATAATAGTCATGGACTTACTATATATACTTGATTCTATAGTCAAATGTGTGCAGATGTGTTCCCAACCAGGAAACCTGGAAACCAGGACCATGGAGGCGGGAAATTTCAATTTCAAATTTTGACGGGAAATTCAAAACCAACTTTTGTCGAGGCGGTTGACCAAACCGAGAGAGTATCGGTCGCTCCACGTGTCAATACCGGGTCAGACGTCTTTTCAGTTGCCGACTGTCAATTGTCACGTGGAATTCACAGAGGCGCCTTTTCTACCGCATTTATTGCGCATCTTGGGATAAACTTTGGTTTTTAACGCCCTTATCCCTACTTTATAAAACCTCTCTTTCTAGGGTTTCTTTCTTATTCGCACCAAGTCTCTATGTCACTTGTTCTTTTCTGATATGTTTTCCTTTCTACACTACTCTTTCTTCATTGCTCTGTTTTGACTATGTCTCAAGGAGAAGGTTCAGGGTCTGATGGTGGCTTGGGTAAGACTTACCCAGCCTTGTGGAAGCCCGATCTAACCTCGGCCAAAGAGCGCCGAATTAGATTGGACTATTACATCCCTAAATCGGTGAAACTTCGTTTCGACGACGAGAAGAAGGGCCCTATCGTGGATGCTGGGAGCCACGAGATCTGCCTTTATGAAGAAATGTTTTGGGCAGGCCTCAAGCTCCCTTTCCCCAAAATTGTTCTCGAGCTCCCTAGTCGCTTGAATCTAGTTCCCCACCAGTTGGTTCCTAATGGCTGGAGGATTTTTTTGCCTATGTGGTTGTTTGGCCCATGGCCCTTGGAGAAGGAAAGAACTTGATGGTTTCGGAGTTTCTCTGGATATACCAACTCCAAAAGAACCCCAACAGTGATGGACTTTACAGCTTCCAATCAAGACGGGGAAAAATTTTCTTTATGGATAAGACCTTCACCAGTAACCATAACTGGAAAAACAAATATTTCTTTGCTCAGGGGCTGTGGGAATTTGCTCCTGGAGAGAAGGCGGAAGGGACTCGAGTGCCTCGGGAGACGACTACCCCTCATCTGGGTCTTCACAAGAGTTTGGGTTTGTTGGAGGACAAGACAGACCGAGTTAACACGGTTCTGGCCTGGGTTCACAGGCATGAGTCTATCATGACCTTCAAGCAACTGGTTACGACCGGTGCACTGAACCGCTACCTATATGTTGGTAGAGAGGACGTCGGTGGGTCTCAGAGGAGACCCTCTCGCCTAGCTGTTTATATGGGCCCTCCGGCAGCCAACACTCGAGGCGCTACCCCTCGGAAGCCTATATTGGATAAAGGCAAACAGAAGGTAGACGAGTCTAGGGTAGGGAAAACCCTATGCTTGGTGGACGAGCCCGAGGAACGTGAGGCTCCTCCAATGAAGAAAAAGAGGTTGGTAAAGGGCAAGGGCCCCACCGTCGAGACCGAAAAGAGGAAATCCCTTTTTTCGATCTATTCGCCATTTGGAGGAAGGCTAACCCAGAGCCTGATGTGGCTCCTATAACAGCCTACGAGAAAATTCTCGCCAATCATCCGATTGCTGCCACTCCTCTGGCAGCAAGCCCTCTAGAACCTCTTGGAGTTGCTGTTACTACTACTATCCATGTGGAGTCGGTGTCACCGGTCCATTCTGGTCCAGATTTTGAACATCTTTAGGTTGATCCATTTTTGGACAGCTCGGTGGGGATGGATGCGGAAGAGAATAGGCCGCATGCTGATATAGAAGAAGTGAGGCCTCGGGTGCTGTCCTTGATAGCCGAGGAGCAACCTCAGATTCTGACCTCTGTGCCCGAGGTTTCATCTAAGGCACCGACCCCAGCTCCTGAGGCCGAGGCTGGTGCCTGTTCTGAGGCC
>NC_081542.1:30363635-30468522 GCF_901000735.1 Corylus avellana
AAAAAAAACTACATATTTGTAAAATCCTAGAAGCTGTTAATTCTATTGTTATAGTGTTTGATGCTTTTCTTCTCCATTGGTGCTTAAAAGAAGTAACTTTTTACCTAAAAAAGATATATAAAGAAAGAAGGCAATTTGGAGACGTGAGGTATCAATCCTCAAGAAACCAACTATGTATTTTCTGATTACACTACCATAGAGCTACAATCCTTTTTAAGAAGAAATTGTGCGAACCCATGTAGAAAAGCAAGACATCTGTAAAGTAAATATAAATTGTTAATTTTATTGTCGGAGTTTCTAGGAGTTTTGATTACTTTTTTTTTTTTTTTTCTTTCTTCTTTTTTTAATATTTTCACTTTAAAGAAAGGCATCAACGTCAACCCCATGGCCAACGCCGATAAACATGTATCAACGTCAACTTTTGGAAGTTGACACTGATAATAGGGCATCAACGTCGATTTTAAAGTCGGCCTTGATGTGTTATTATTTGATTTGAGTTTATAAGGAGGTTTTGCTCCTTTCGTACAAGTGGTTGATTTTTTTTTTTTTTTTTGTCAAATTTAATTTTATGTTAAAAAACAAAGTCAAGAAAACTATTAGGAGACATCAGGTATCATTCCTAAAAAAATTAAAAATTATAACAATTATATTCAAACTACCCTACCACAAAGCTATATCCCTATTCATGAAATTACTTTAACTAACCCAAAAAAAAAAAAAAAAAAAAACTAGAAGTTTGTAAAATCCTTGAAGCCGTTAATTCTATTGTTATAGTGTTTGATGCTTTTGTTCTCCATTGGTGCTTAACAGAAGAAAATTTTTACATCAAAAAGATATTTAAAGAAAGAAGTCAATTTGGAGACGTGAGTTATCAATCCTCAAGAAATCAAATATGCATTTTCTGATTACTTTACCATAGAGCTACATCCCCTTTTACGAAGTTATTGTGCAAGCCCATGTGGAAAAACAAGACATTTCTAAAATAAATATAAATTGTTAATTTTATTGTTGGAGTGTCTAGGAGTTTTGACGACATTTTTTTTCTTTCTTTCTTCTTTTTTCAATATTTTCACTTTTTAGAGAGGCATCAACGTCAACCTTACTGTCAATATAATAAACATGTATCAACGTCAACTTTTGGAAGTTAATGTTCATAATAGGATATCAACGTCAATTTTAAAGTCGGCTTTGATGTGTTGTTATATGATTTTAGTTTATAAAGAGGTTTTGCTCCTATTGTTTTTTGCATACAACTGGTTCATCTTTTTTTTTTTTTGTCCATTGGTTGTCTAAAGAAGTCAAAATTATTGTTAAATTAAAAAAAAAAAAAAAAGTCAAGAAATCTATTCGGAGACATCAGGTATCAATCCTAACAAATTCAAAATTATAACAATTATATCCAAACTACCGTACCACAAAGCTATATTCGAATTCATGAAATTCCTTTAACTATGCAAGAAAAATAAAAAACTAGATGTTTGTAAAATTTTTAGAAGCCGTTAATTCTTTTGTTGTAGTGTTTGATGCTTTTGTTCTCCATTGGTGCTTAAAAGAAGAAACTTTTTACATGAAAATGATATATATATGAAAAATTCTAAACAGATAAATATCACAATTTTATGCGAAATTAACAGATATTTATCAAAACAAAGAGTCACCAAAATATGAACAATCACACACAAAGATTTTGGTGACGAAGAGGAAACCTTTTAGAAACCGATCTAAAAGTAAAACCTCTCCGGGGCAGCCAAACCCAGGAAATCACTATCAAAAGATTATCCAGAGATTACAGACACTACGAACACTTACAACCCTTTGCAAGACCTTGACTCTGTAAGATCGACAAGCCTCCAACTTGTCTCCTCGCTCACAATCTTCTTCAACGTGATTCTCCTTTATCGGACCCTTCCGATAGACTTCAATTAAGCACACAATCAAGACTAACAAAAATCCTCTAAGAGGAATCAATTTGGCTCACAACAAAATAATCACTCAAGCACAGCCTCACACGAACTCTCTGGGGGTGAAAATTCGTGCTTCTCTCTTCTATAATGATGTATATATACCCCCGACAAAACCCTAGACCTAACCCACTTAAAATCATGTTTTTGGGCATAAAACTTACAGGGTGTCCGGACATGTTAATGGGCGGTCCGGACATGGCTTCGCGGAGCAAGATTTTAGTTTCTGGAAATGAGGTCCGGACCCGGGGAATTGCGGTCCGGACCCGGCCTGTCCAGTCTTCATCAACAGCTCCGATCGATGGGCGTTTGTGGTCTGATTGAGCTGAAATTTTGCAGGGACGTTCATAACACATGAATCTATGATTGGATTCTGAGCACTCTATATCGGTGTTTGAGCCGTGAACAGTAGCATCTTCATTTTGGAACTGAATTAAGCCAACACAAGAACTAACAATATAGAAAGAAGACAATTTGGAGACGTGAGGTATTGATCCTCAAGAAATCAAATATGCATTTTCTGATTACTCTATAATTGAGCTATATCCCCTTTTATGAAGTAATTGTGCGAACCCATGTAAAAAAACAAGACATTTGTAAAATAAATATAAATTGGTAATTTTGTTGTAGGAGTTTCTAGGGGTTTTGACGACTTTTTTTTCTTTTATTTTTTTTAATTTTTTTTACTTATAAGGAAGGGATCAATGTCAACCCAGCGGTCAATGCTAATAAACATGTATCAACATCAACTTTTGGGAGTTGAAGCTGATAATAGGGCATCAAATTCGATTTTAAAGTTGGTATTGATGTGTTATTATTTGATTTGAGTTTATACAAAGTTTTTGCTCCTCTCGTTTTTTGCATACAAGTGGTTGATTTTTTCTTTTTTTTCCATTGGTTGTCAAAAGAAGTCAAATTTACGTTTAAATTATAAAAAAAAATAAGTCAAGAAAACTATTCAGAGACATCAGGTATCAATCCTAAAAAATTCAAAATTATAACAATTATATTCAAACTACCCTACCACAAAGCTATATTCCGATTCACGAAATTACTTTAACTGTCCAAGGGTAAAAAAAAAACTAGATGTTTGTAAAGTTCTTGAAGCCATTAATGCTATTGTTATAGTGATTGATGCGTTTGTTCATCATTGGTGCTGAAAAGAAGAAACTTTTTTCATCGAAAAGATATATAAAGAAATAAGTCAATTTGGAGACATGAGGTATTGATCCTCAAGAAATCAAACATACATTTTTCTAAATACTTTACCATAGAGCTACATCCCCTTTTATTAAGTGATCGTGGGAAGCCATGTAGAAAAACAAGACATTTGTAAAATAAATATAAATTGTTAATTTTATTGTTGGAGTATCTAGGAGTTTTGACGAATTTCTTTATTACTATTATTATTTTTTCAATATTTTCACTTTTAAGAAAGGCATCAACGTCAACCCTATAGTCAACACTGATAAACATGTATCAACGTCAACTTTTGCATGTTGATGCTGATAATAGGACATGAACATCGGTTTTAAAGTCGGCGTTGATGTATTATTATTTGATTTGGGTTTATAAAGAGGTTTTGCTCCTCTTGTTTTTTGCATACAAGTGGTTGATTTTTTTTTTTTTTGTCCATTGGTTGTGAAAAGATGTCAATTTTACTTTTAAATTAAAAAAATAAATAAATAAGTCAAGAAAACTATTCGAAGACATTAGGTGTCAATCGTGAAAAATTCAAAATAATAACAATTATATTCAAACTACCCTACCACAAAGCTATATCCCAATTCATAAAATTACTTTAACTACCCAAGGAAAAAAAAAAAAAAAAAAAAAACTACATCTTCGTAAAATCCTTGAAGCCGTTAATTCTATTGTTATGGTGTTTGATGCTTTTGTTCTCCATTGGTGCTTAAAAGTAGAAACTTTTTACATCAAAAAGATACATAAAGAAAGTACTCAATTTGGAGATGTGAGGTATTGATCCTCAAGAAATCAAATGTGCATGTTCTAATTACTCTACCATATAGCTGCGTCCCTTTTTTTGAAGTAATTGTGTGAACCCATGTAGAAACAAAAAGACATTTGTAAAATAAATATAAATTGTTAATTTTATTGTTGGAGTTTCTAGAAGTTTTGACGACTTTATTTATTTGTAATATTTCCACTTTTAAGAAAGGGATCAACGTCAACCCTACGTCAACACTGATAGACATATATCAGCGTCAAATTTTATAAGTTGAAGCTGATAATAGGGCATCAACATCGATTTTAAAGTCGACGTTGATGTGCTATTATTTGATTTGAGTTTATAGAGAGTTTTTGCTCCTTTTGTTCTTATGCATACAAGTGGTTGATTTTTTTTTTTTTTTTTTTGTCCATTGGTTGTCAAAAGAAGTCAAGTTTACTTTTAAATTAAAAAAAAAAAAAAAAATTTGTCAAGGAAACTATTTGGAGACATCAAGTATCAATCCTAAAAAATTCGAAATTGTAACAATTATATTCAAACTACCCTTCCACCAAGCTATATCCCAATTCATTAAATTACATTAATGACTCAAGGAAAAAAAAAATATTACATGTTTGAAAAATCCTAGAAGCTGTTAATTCTATTGTTATAGTGTTTGATGCTTTTGTTCTCCGTTGGTGCTTAAAAGAAGAAACTTTTTACATCAAAAAGATATATAAAGAAAGCAGACAATTTGGAGACGCGAGGTATCGATCCTCATGAAATCAAATATGCATTTTCTGATTACACTACCATAGAGCTACAATCCCTTTTGTGAAGTAATTGTGCAAACGCATGTAGAAAAGCAAGACATTTGTAAAATAAATATAAATTGTTAATTTTATTGTCGGAGTTTCTAGGAGTTTTGATTACTTTTTTTTTCTTTCTTCTTTTTATTTTTTATTTTTTATTTTTTTTAATATTTTCACTTTAAAGAAAGGCATCAACGTCAACCCTATGGTCAACGCTGATAAAACATGTATCAACGTCAACTTTTGGAAGTTGACGCTGATAATAGGGCATCAACATCGATTTTAAAGTCAGACTTGATGTGTTATTATTTGATTTGAGTTTATAAAGAGGTTTTGTTCCTTTTGTATATTTCATACATGTGGTTGGTCAAGAAAAAAAAAAAATTGGTCAAGAAAACTATTTGGAGACATCAGGTATCAATCCTAAAAAATTCAAAATTATAACAATTGATAAAGCTTAGTTGACTCCAATTAACACCTATTCTGATTGTATAGGTGTTTCACAAAATATTATGCGGAAATAGATCTGACCTAACAGATAATGATCAACCAAATACAGATATGTATTGAACATTAAAGACCACAGATATTTGGTTACGAAGAGAGAACCATTTAGAGAACTCTCTCAATGTAAAACCTCTCCGGGGCAGTCAAAACCATGAAATCACTTCACTATAAAAGACTAAGGATTACAAGAAGTTCACATTTACAAAACCTTTGCAATTGACACTCCCTTGCATAAGACAAGTGACCCACTTGACTTCTACCGCGTTAGCCCTTTCCAGAACATCTGGCACAATTCTTCTATATGATCTCCTTCACCGGAACTCCGATTGGCTTCAAGTGTTTAATCATATAAACAAGAATGAGATTTCTTACCTTTACTCTAAGAGAGATCCAAACGCTCCAGTTCGATATTTCTATCTCTCTCTCTTAGCTCATAGTATTCACTCTTTAAATACATTTCTAATAATGTGCATAAGGATTGTTTAAAAAGAAATTTCCACAACAATTAAGTAGCTGTGTCCGGACAGGGATAAGTACGTGTACATACATGGCTAGGGCTACATATGCGTAAACTCTTAATGTCCGGACATGACAAGTAGAATGAACTTTCTGTAAATGCTATCCAGACACTGCTTCTGGATATCCGGACAGGTCTTTGAAGAAAACAAGTTGAGCTCTCTGTAAATGTTGTCCGGACACTACTTCTGTCTGTTGGGACAGGTCTTCGAGAAAACCAAGTGGAACTCTATGTAAATTGTCTAGACACTTCTTCTGGCTGTCCAGACAGGATGCTCATTTTCATCAAATTACATGCAAACTGAATGTGCCAAAATATAACCTAAGAAACTCCTGCTTTGGGCCTTCGGGGACAAAACATACATGAAAATGAAACAAAAATAAACTCTCCCTTTTTGTCACAGAAGGACAAAAGGAAGCACAAAATAATCCACCCAAATCTAGAGTTGAAACAAATAAAAAAGAAATAAACCCTAAACAAAAATAGAGTTAACAAAGAAAGACACAAACAAAATCGCGGAACCAAATCCCGTTGATCTTTAGAAAGAATGTGGCAGAGTGCAGTCTTAACATCAGTCTTGACTTTCTCTACAGTGGTTCCCAAGCGGTTTGTTGATAGCTTCGATACTAAGACCTTGAGATTGAAGTAACCCAATGATTGCATTCAACTGAGTTGATACATCTGAAACTGAGGACCCAGAGGAAGATGCAGCTTCTGGATTGGGAATGATTGGAGGAGCATGGTCTCCTGGAGCTTGACAACTCTGAAGCTGAGCATTTGATTTCATCATTGTTCCTTTGCCAAAATATCCTTCAGGAAATTCCACATGTTCATTTGCAGCAATGTTAGGCACCGCAGTATTCAAAATCTTAGTGATGAGGCCGCTATATAGTAATGCAATAGAATGATCCTCATGAGGCTCAAGCATTGTCAGCAACATATGAGTACATAAGCAAAACTGAACATGCTGAATGATTCCATAAATCATGATAGCTCGGTCAAGGGTCACATGGCTGTTGCAAGAGATGGGCCAAATATTTTGCTGCACAATCTGAGTCAATAGCTGCTCTAGAGCCCGCATATAGCCAATGGGAATTTTGGTCTTGTTGTCGACCCATTCGAGCTCCCCACCAGGATTAAGAACCGCCACAATGTCAGCTTTAGATGGTTGTGCCTCAGTCTCCATAAAAGGAGTTGGCTTTCCAATCGTTAAGGTAATCCCATTGACTTCACTTACCAACGTAGGATTGATAGTGAAAGTTTTCCCTAACACCTTGGTCTTAAACAACGGAGCACGAGTCACATGAATATTCTCAATGTTCTAATAAAATTCCCGAACTACCTGAGTGCATGTATCCTAATGTACAAATTTAATTGTACTCGCAAGCGCACGAGTCGTGTGTGCAAGTGCGAGGTCGATCCATAGGGAGTTGTGTTTGAAAAATCAATTTTCTAATTTAAACTAATCATATTTTAACCTAATTCCGCAATTTTGAATTGTGTCGTGCAAACTAAAATAAACAAAATGATTTAAAAATAATTAATAGAAAAGCACTAAGGTTTTCCGAATCTGCCTCGCCAAATCAAAACAACATATTCTTGCATTTTATGCATACAACCAACGAACAATAAGTTTTCTACATTGTTCAAAATTCTTAAACACGCATATTAAATCATTCGATGAATCCATCCGTTAAATGAATCACAATGAATATCCAATTGAGATCAAATCCTCCACTATATCCTAGAATTACAATGGATATAAGTCTCAATCAAATCATTCGATGTATCCGAGGATGAAACACAACGAATATAAAACTTGCATGAATAAAAGACACAACATTCAATCAAATGAAATTAATCAATGCAATTGAATTGATTTTGCCAACAATTTGATTAAACATCGAATTGTATACATAAAACGACAAGAGCATGAATGTTTATCAATGACGAGGCTTCATCTTCAACTTTAGTTGAAGGTTTTAGCCTCTCATGATAACAAAAGTCATAACAAAATATGTTGAAATCATGGAAAAGTGTAAAACTTACAACGAAAAACGAAGCAAAAGCTCAAGAACGACAACAAGTCGTATTTTTGCTCTAAACTGCACCTCTAGTCTAGGGTTACAAAAGAAAAATGTGCTATAAATAATAAAAAGCTAGGGCTTTGGTGCTGCCAAATCAGCGTGAGTGCGCTCAATCGCACTCACAGTGCGCTCGAGAGCACTCGGGTCTTCAGGGCTTCTACGGCGCAGCCTTAAGCACTGTGTGCTAGGGTTGACGTGGATGTGCGCTCGAGCATGCCTTGTATGGGCTAGAGTGCAGATGCGCTTGATTGTGGCTTTGTATGCTCGATCGCACTACCAGGGGCTTTCAACTTCTTTGCAAATTTCCACCTTTAAACCGCAGTTTTCTCTCAATGACCTACAAAACACGAAAACATCAAAACTAACCAAAAAATCAGAAAATAACAAAGCTAAGAACTTAACAAATATACAATATTTGGCACTCATCACATCCACAGGTGTGAACAATGATGTCCATCGGTTGTCACGGAAGATATCATAAATGTACCGAAAAGGTTCAACGAGAAGCTCATTTTGCACCACTCCACACTCAATCTCAATGTTGCGATTCAGGATTTTGTCTTGCAAAATAGCCTTTTCCTCGCGAATGCGCTTCCGCCTAAGTGTGGATTCCGAAGTTGGATACACCATGGTCTGCACTCATCAAGAAAAAAAACACATATCCGTGCACAGATGGTCATCAAACCCCAATGAAATAATTAAATGCCAAAAAAGAAAAAGAGTTACTTGAACTAAGCGTTTTGTCAAAAACATGGAGGATATGAATATGAAGCATATGAACAAACAAATGAGGCTAAGGAACAAACTTGCGTACATACACCATAAACAAAACCTAAAGCATAAACACAACACAAATGAAGCATTTCAAGAGGAGAATTGAAAAACAAGTGCAAAACACTTCATTTAGGCATTTTATTGAACACATGTTATGCAGAAAAATTTAGACATGTAAAATGAGTTCAAAGAAACTGAAAAAATCATGTCTAAATACATCACAGATAATAGCTAAGGCATAATGCCAACTAATGGGTGTCATTCTGACAAAAAAAATGCAAAAAAGAAAAAAAATCCGAACCAAAAACATAAGTCCAACCTTGAAAACCTAGGTTTCAAGTTTTCTAGAAACTATGACAAGAAGGAAGATTATGGCTTGGAAAACATACCTTGAAGGTGAGAGAATCACTTGCCAATAAATCCAAACACTACATGGCACCAACAATCAAAAAGACACAAAAACAAATTTTTGGAAGAGACGAACGGTTGTCGGCATGAGAGAAAAGAAAAAAATGAGGGAATTTTTTTTAAACTTGCGAAGGGGCTATTGAAACATGCGTGTCCGGACAGCTAAGTGATGTGTTTGGACATGCCACATGCTCCCCCTCAAAACTAAAACAGAAAAGAAAAAATTTTGAACACAAAAAACTTGTATAGATGCCCAACACCTCATGCACATCCTTATGAACACCCTAGCAAAAACACCAGAAATTCAACACATGTATGAAACAACCTGTTCTGTGAATGCAGCAAAGTAACAAGAACGCAGTAAACTCATGCCAAAGATGTAGTGTGTGAGAACTCCCATTAAATAAGATTTCATTAGTTGAAACAAGCATAGACAGGCAACTTGTATAGGAAAGACAAACGGTCTGAATCAATCAACTGTCAAACCTTATCATGCTTCGGCCTAGACTCCCTCATCCGATACACTCCCCCTGAGAGAAATCATTCGCCTTTCACTATGTCCTTTAGTGACCATCTATTTCTGCAATGATTTGGTCATTGATTCTTTCTATATGGACACACTGAAGCAAACATAAGTCATCGATCACATTTTATGCTTTTAGCATATTGATTTTTTTTTTTTTATTGAATGTTCATATTTATGCTTTTAGCACATAAGAGAAAATGCCGGAATGTTTAGGAGCTAGGTTCAACTAACGAGTTGGTCAAGTTGATTGAATTGACACCTATCTTCCTAAACAAAAATCTCTTATCAGAACTCCCTAAAACATATAAAAAATGCAAACTTAATAGGGGCATAGAGTGCACAAATTTGATCATGAGAAGAATGATTCTTACTCCCTCAACAGTATCCAGAAGAACACGGCCGATCATAAACATATGAATCATTAGATGTAAATTATAGAAGTGTTGACCCCACACACATGTAGGATATACATTTAGAAACAATACACGAGACAATGAACACCGAACAAGGAAACAAGAAACAAAATTTGCACAAAAGACACACAAAAACAACAAAAAAAGGCCATAGAATACCAAAGAGAAATGAAATATGCATAAATTCTACGCAAGTCATGTGCCCACCTAATCTAGGTGAGTACACTACCACTCCCCCTCAACGAGTGAATGGTATTAATTTTCTTGACCCAAACTTTCTTCACATCAAGGACAAATGTTTGACTCTTGTCTAAGACATCTAACCGTGTTACTACGCCCCTCATCATATTAAATAATTTCTCATAACTATTTCTAGAATGGAAATATTTTCCTTTAGGCTCATAACTGTTCAACTGAAAACACTTAGGACAGATATGTCCAATTTTACCATAGTTATGATAGGTAGGAAACCTTTGAGAAGGTTGGTTCCTTAACATATGCACACTTCTCGACTTAGAACGAGCCACATAAGAATCAATTAGAGTTCCCTTACCTTTCTTACCTCTGGAAATTGAAGGAGAAATTACCTTCTTTTTAGCCAAGATATCTTCTTTGTTCACTGGTTTCACAAAAATCATCTTTAAAGAAGAAGCAGCATTAGTAGAAGACACAACACATTTATCAAAACCCAATCCAGTTTTATCAAACGAATGTTTTTGAGTATGCAACATTTGATTTAGCTTTTCACAGGAGAATTTTTTTTTTCTAAATGATTTCTTGATTCATTCAGATCATTCTCTAAGGATTTCACTTTGGCAATTAGCATGTGATTTTCAGACATCGAAGTATTGTTAGTAGCAAGAGAATCATTTAAGGTAACAGAAAGTTGATCATTTTCAAAATTAACCTTATTGAGTTTCTTCAAGTGTTGCTTATTCAACTTTTTTCAGTTTAGTGCATTACACAAAAAGATTATTATAAGCATTTTTCAGATCATCTTTCTCTTCCGATTCATTATTAGACACACCTTGTTTGTCTTGATAATTAGACTCAGGTACCTGGCAAATAAATAGGTACTCGTTTATCCTATGCATGCAATTATTCTTTATGACGCCTAGATGAACCTTATTATAAAAAAACATGCATAGGATAAACGGGTACCTGTTTATTTGCCAAGTACCTGTTGTCAGTCCTAGGCTCACTCTCATAACTAACCCTAAATGCTAAGTAATTAACTCCCCCTTTAGCATCGTCCCTGTCTGACTCATCACTTTGAGTCACCTTAAATGCCTTGCCATTTGACTTTCTCAAGTTAGCACAGTCAGCACAAATGTGCCCATGCCCTCCACATTCATGACACTTGCGACCTCTAGATGACTTATCTTTCTCAACATTCTCAATTTTTGATTTCTCAGAAAATTGTGGATTGCTATTTCTGAAATTTCCTTTCTTGGGTCTAAAGAATTTCCTAAACTTCTTAGCAAACATAGCTATTTCTTCATCATTCCCAGAATCCTTATCAGATGAATCACAAGAGTTAACCTTAACATTTTTTGCCTAAAGAGCAATATTCTTGGTGTTCTTGTGTTTGGGTAGAATTAGCTCAAAAGTCTGAAGTGAATCTACAAGTTCTTCTACTCTCTTTGTGTCTAGGTCTTTGCTCTATTGTATGGCAGCAATCTGAGGTATAAACCTCTCAGGTAACGACCTCAAGATTTTCTTAACAACTTTAGCATCATCCATTTTCTTTTCTAAATTAATAGTAGAGTTTCTAATGACACTAATCTTTGAGTAGAATTCATCAAAAGTTTCATCTTCATGCATTTTAATCTCTTCAAACTGAGAGACCAACATTTGAACTTTTAAAGTTCTTACAACCTTAGTTCCTTCATGAGTGATTTCTAAAGTTTCCCACACTTCCTTAGCTATCTCACATCGAGAAATTCTTGAAAATTCCCCATTTGAGACAGATATGAAAATGGCATTAATAGCTTTGTCATTAACAGTAGCAGCACTCTTTTCCTCTGTTGTCCATTCGTCTATTGCTCTATCTGGACGAGTCCATCCAGCTTCGACAATATACCAAACGTTAATGGATTTAAGGTATGCTCTCATACGAATTTTCCAAAGTGTATAATTCGTTCTGTCAAAGATAGGAAGAGAGTTAGGAGCAACAGTATGAGACATTTGATATGGAGTCTCAGGTTACACTCAGGAAAGAATTCCTTCATAGAGTGAACCCGCTCTGATACTAATTGAAAAACCCTAATTGACTCCCGTTAAGGAAGTGATGCAAAGGCTTGCCATAATACCAAAAGGTTTAAAGCATTAAAAAGGAGTAATCATGACTTTAAGGAAATGCTTATGCTATTGTAAAACCAGAACTTAACAAGATAACAACAAGAAGGTGTAGGGATTACCTCAACAAGTAAGTTTCTCAAGAGTGCTCCTCCCTTTCTTCCCAATCACTCACAAAGCTCACACACTCTCAATTGACAAAGAAGCAGTGTTTTCCAAAGGTTTCAGAGAGCATTTGAGGTCTAGGTCGAATGGGGTGTGGGGGTATTTATAGGTGAGGGGAGCTACGGGCAAGAATGGAAATTCTGCCAGAAAGGAACGAGCGCTCGAGTGGTCGTAGGGGCGAGCGCTTGTGTACTGTTACAACGACCCAAAAATGCTTTTTAGGCATGCACTTCGGGTATTAACAAAAGGTCTAAAAATGGTCAACAAGCACTCGTGTGTACTATTCAGACGAGCACTTGTGTATTGTTCACTAAAAGCCAGAACTCCTCAGAGTACGACCTTCATGCAGATGGCGTGGGCTACAGACAAGTGCTCAGTGTGGTCCCCGAGCGAGCGCTCACCTCAAGAAGGTGGACTAGGGCTTTTGCTTGCTAAAAGGCCCTAAAGGCTTGGGCCCCTTAAGGAAAGTCTAGGCTTTACTGTTTGGGCTTGTTTAGAAGACTAATAACTTGTTGAATAAGGAGTTAAAACTCTTTTTAAAATGATTGAAAAAGTCGAGGTATTACACTTAATGAGTCAGCTTCATAGGTTCAAACGTAGGCCCTATGCACTCGAGTCCTCGATCAGGCCACGGTACATGATCTCCTTCCAGGTTTTATCTTTACCATTATTGTTCCATTTTCACTCTTTGATTATATTTTTACAACAATGTGTTGCACTTGACTGGTATTTGGTTGGACTATCACTTATTTGTTTCAGGGACAAGTGTTCTTACATTCAAGTTTTTGGGGTATGCTATGAGCCATACCTTTTCCAACCAGTTGTCTCATTTCCCTGGTATGATCTTTCCATTTTTCTCTATACATTGAGGACAATGTTTAATTCAAGTTTGGGGGTATGGGAGACACACACACACACACACACTTTGTCAAAAATTTTAATTTTTGAAAATGCATGTTCATGTTATTCTTGAGACTTTGGTTGATCTAAAAGCTGTGATTTGAATTTCATTGATGAGCTTAAAATGTTGAACACATGATCTGATGGCTAGAATTCTAAGTCTTATTACTTACTTTGAAAATTCACTTGTTTTGATTTTAATTGCCACAAGCACATTAACACATAATTTGTGAGGTATAACATGTGAATCTGATTGTGTATGTTTCAATGTTTTAGGTGAAGCTGGGTGACTTGTTTGATGAAAGAAAAAAAGAAAAATTTATCCTTGTGAGATTTTCACTAAGTTACTGGACCTCTTGCCTCATTAAGCAATGAGTGTTCATGTCAAAAGGTGAGAATTTTGATTTGGCTAAAGTCATGGCTAGTTTGGTTTTGTAGCCCTTTTTGACTCGAGTTAGTAAGCCCATAGGGGTGTTCTTACACCTAATGCCCTAAAACCATCTAGTTTGGAAAGCATTAGCCTAACACTCGTTACATGGGTCAATTAGAAAGTATAAGGGAACCAAGCATTGCACAGCCTGACTAAAAAGAAAAAAGAAAGAATGTGTTATGTGCTAAAATATTCATATTTTAGCCCCTTAATTTAGATTTGTTAATCTCTTTGTTTTGTTAGTTTGTGCACTTTTACTTCCTTTTTGTGTTTTATGTCTTTTTATAGGTTTTTGAGGAAAAAGAAAAATTATAGAAAATTCGAAGTTAAAGGGAAATTTTGGGAAATTCTAGAAGTTGAGGAAGACCAGACTTGACCACATGCATGCCCTCGAGTGCATGTATGCCTAGGCTCGAGCGCACTAGCACTCGAGCACCAGAGAAGGAGTGAATCCAGCCGCACTCATGCGCACAAGAAGAAGCACCGATCACAACTGCAATCAAGCGCAGAAGAACCGCGATCAAGCACAGCCATGCGCTCGTGCACATACGGGCTACGGTTGAGTGTACTTTGGCACTGGACAAAAGTCAGATGCGGCCAAGATATCTTTGCGGATTTTTGGGGTAATCAACATGGGGAACAGGGAGTATACACCCATGCCCTAGTCCTCACGTGTTTGTCGATTTTCATTGAATAATACTTTGTTAAAGAACAACTTAGTATACATCCATGCTAAATCCTTTAAGAAAGAAAAGAATTAGAGTATACACCCATGACTAATTTGTTGCTTAGGGAGATCTATAGCTTAAGGAGTATACACCCATGCCTTTGGGTTGGCAAACATTAAGTAATCTTGATATGATTGGAACATGGGCATCTTGTTATATTAATTGAGTATCATTAGTGGTGGGTATCAAAGCCCTACCCTTTCATTTATCTCTATTTCTTTTTCAACATATCAATTTCGTGACAATCTTGATATTTAATTTAGAAAATCAATTCTAAGCAAAATCAACAATGCTCGTGAGAATGATCTTGTGTTTGTCGCACTATACTATCGTTTGATCTTGTGCACTTACGAGTTAAAACGTAGCAAATATTATCTATTAATTTAGGTAGTATTTGTCACAACAAGTTTTTGGCGTTGTTGCCAGAGATTGCGTTAAATTCTATTTAGAATTATTTCCCTTTAGTTTTGTTAATTTTAAATTTTTAGTTTTACATCTGTTCTGTTTTTATTTTGACTCAAAATCTAAAATTTTTTCTGTTTTTTGTTCTGTTTCAGTTCTGTGGACAGCCTGCATTATGTTCTTGCGATCGAGCACATACCAGGAGTGGTCAAGCGCACGTCTGGCAGCGATCGAGTGCACTTCTAGAGAGCATCCAGAAGCGGCTGGAACTGCAGAAACTGACCTTCTTCTTATGCAAGGTCATCGATCTCAAGACTCAGCCATCATTCCACTCAATCCAGAAATTGTGCGGACCATTCGACAAAGGCCTAGAGATAACTCCGACTTAGAAGAAGAAGAAAAAGTTGAGGAAACGATGGAAGATATTCTAGAAAATCCGCGGCCAGAGCGAAGACCTACGAAACATGCTTTCATTCCACAAAATCTCAACCAGCCATCATGCATTGCCTACCAACCAGATGTACAGGGCACCTTCAATCTATCCCCGCACATGCTCAATACTTTGACTCACTTCAAAGGCACACCTACTGAGGATCCACACTTCCACCTTATGGAGTTATTTGATCTTTGCAAGACTCAGCACATCCAAGGCCTAACTCTGGAGGGAATCAGGTTAATCCTTTTTCCTATTTCTTTAAAAGATAATGCTAAGTTGTGGTTAAATTCCTTGCCTGTAGATTCCATTCATACTTAGGAAGAGTTATCCAGTAAGTTCCTAAAGAAGTTTTTCCCAACTCAAAAGACAAGGCAACTTAGAAGGGAGATTCAAACATTTCAGCGAAGAGATGAAGGTCTTTTCTTCAAAGCCTAGGGGCACTTCAATGAGCTACTTCTCAAGTGTCCATATCCCAACCTATCTCAAGATGATCAGAGACAAACTTTTACGAAGGTTTAAATGACACTAACAAAGGTATTGTTGATTCAGCTTGTGGAGGTGTGCTTATGGAAAAGAGTAGTGAGGAAACCATAGAGCTCTTTGAGCCATTAAGTGAGTACTCCCAACAATTCTTATCCAGAGGGAGACAAGGAGTAAAAAGTAAGGGCATGTATGAAGTAAACACGAATGGCAGAGTTCAAAATCAGATGGCTACCATGGAGAGAAAATTAGATATGCTTGTAAAAGCCATGACTACTCAAAACATCTCTCCTATTTAGCAAGCTTCACAAGTCCAGGTATGTGCCATATGTTCCCATTCTGATCATACCACTGAGACTTGTCCTTTGTATTCATTTACAGATCAAGAGCAAGCAAACTATGTGGGACAGAACAATTATCCTCCCAAGAACAATCCATACTCCAACACCTACAAATAGGGTGGCGCAACCACCCCAATTTCTCATGGAGTAATAATCAGAATGTTTTGAACCCTCAAGGGCAACAGAGGAACTCCCAACAAGGAAGTCCTTACCAGGCTACACCACAAGTAGTCCAACCAGTTCTAGAGTCAAAGAAGAATGACCTATAAAGTATTGTACAACAATTTGTGACTGCGCAACTACAAACCAATGCACGGAACGAGCAATCTATCCAAAGACTAGAAGCACAAATGGGGCAAATGGCCAACAAGCTAAGTGAAAGAAAGAAGGGTGAATTTCCAACCCAAACAATACCCAATCCAGGAGGTCACCAGCAACTGAAAGCTGTAACAACAATCAGAAATGGTAAGATCATAGGAACTAAATAAGCACAAGGATCTCTGGCTGAAGCCTCAACTTCCAAGGTAAGTGAAATGGAGAAGGTGAATGCACCACCCTTCCCTTAGAGGTTAGTAAAGCCAAAGAAAGAAAAGAAACTTCTTGATACTTTTGAGACTTTGAGAAAAGTATAAATTAACATTCCTTTATTAGATGCAATTCAACAAATTCTTTCATATGCTAAATTTTTAAAGGATTGTTGCACTCATAAAAGAAAGTTTCAAGAGCATGAAATAGTGGCTTTAACAGAAGAGGTAAGTGCAGTGTTTTTAAGAAAACTACCACCAAAGCTTAAAGATCCCAGTAGTTTTAATATTCCTTGCAGGATTGATGATCAACTTTTTGAGCGTGCATTACTAGATCTAGGAGCGGGTGTCAATTTGCTACCCTACATTATGTACGAGATGCTAGGTTTGGGGGAGCTGCAACCAATCTCAATCACCATAGAATTGGCAAACTGAAGCATCAAAAGGCCAAGAGGTAAACTGGAGGACGTATTGGTAAAGGTAGATCAATTTATTTTACCTGCTGATTTCATTGTATTAGATATGGAAGAATCCTCTATGCCATTGCCTTTACCTATCATCTTAGGAAGCCCCTTTATGAGAACTGCTGATACTAAAATTTGTGTGAAAAGGGGTACTATGAGTATATGAAGGTAAATGGGGTGAAGATAGAATTCAAATATTTGATGCATTGAAATTACACTAAGATAATCTGGAATGCTTTAATGTCTGTTTATTTCAAGGTGCTGTTGAGAGAGTTTTTTCGGTCTGTCATATTGATCCATTAGAGGCCACCCTCACTCATAGTCTCACAAGACAAGACATTGAGCCAGATTTTGAAGATGTTACTGATGACATCATTGAAGCTGTGCACCTCTTTGAGGCCTCTCTGTAACATCTAAGTAAGTACACCCCTCCCTCTGAAACTCTTGTGCCTACTAACACTACTCTTGTCTCTTCTATTGTCAAGGCAACAGAATTGGAATTGAAGCAGTTGCCAGAACATTTGACATATGCATACTTGGGAGAAAACCAGACACTACCTGTGATAATTGCTGCAAACTTAAGTTTGGGGGAAGAGGAGAAGCTATTAAGAGCTCTTAGAAAGCATAAAACTGCATTAGGATGGACTATTGCCGACATCAAAGGAATAAGTCTAGCCAAATGCATGCATCAAACTTTCCTTGAGAATGAAGCAAAGCGAACCAGGGATGCACAAAGAAGACTCAACCCACACATGAAGGATGTAGTTAGGGCTGAAGTTTTAAGGTTATTAGATGTTGGCATCATCTATCTCATCTTAGACAGCAAATGGGTAAGTCCAGTTTAGGTAGTGCTGAAGAAGAGTGGGATCACAGTGGTGAAGAATGAAGAAGATGAGCTGGTACCTACAAGAGTAACCACTGAGTGGAGGGTATGCATTGACTACCAAAGCCTAAATAAGGTGATCCAAAAAGATCATTTTCCTTTGCCATTCATTGACCAGATGCTAGAAAGGTTAGCCGGCCATAGATATTACTGCTTCTTGGATGGGTACAGTGGCTACAACCAAATTGCAATAGCACCAAAGGATCAAGAGAAGACCACCTTCACATGCCCTTTTGGAACATTTGCTTATAAAAGGATGTCATTTGGATTATGCAATGCACCAGCCACCTTTCAAAGATGAATGATGAGCATTGTCTTGGACATGGTGGAGAAATTTATTAAGGTATTTATGGATGATTTTAGTGTCTTTGGCTCTAACTTTGATGAATGCCTCAATCATCTATAGATTGTCCTCAAGAGGTGTGAAGAATACAACTTAGTGCTCAATTGGGAAAAGTGCCACTTCATGGTATAACAAGGCATTGTGTTGGGCCATGTCATCTCCAGCAATGGCATTGAAGTGGATAAGGCCAGAATTGACATCATCTCCAAACTCCCTCCTCCTATGACTGCCAAGGGTGTAAGAAGTTTTCTAAGGCATGCACGGTTCTATAAAAGGTTCATCAAGGATTTCTCAAAGATCTCTAGACCCCTCTATGCACTACTAGCCAAGGATGTCAAGTTTGTATGGACTGATGAATGCATGGATGCTTTCAACATATTGAAAAAGTTGCTCACATCTGCACCAATAAGGATGGCACTTGATTGGAATCTTCCATTTGAGCTCATGTGTGATGCTAGTGACTTTACCTTGGGAGCTGTGTTAGGTCAAAGAATCAACAAGGTACCTCATGCTATATACTATGCTTCTAGAACTTTAAATGATGCTCAGCTAAATTATTCTACTACTGAAAAAGAATTGTTAGCTGTCATATTTACTTTGGAGAAGTTTAGGTCATACTTGATTGGTTCTAAAGTTACTGTATTCAGTGACCATGCTGCTTTGAGATATTTGTTTGTAAAGAAAGATGCAATGCCTAGATTGATCAGATGGGTACTTTTATTACAAGAATTTGGACTTGAGATTAGGGACAAGAAGGACAGTGAGAATGTGGTTGCGGATCACCTATCCTGGATACTTCCGAATGAAGAAGGGAATGAGCTGCCCTTGAGTGAAAACTTTCCAGATGAGCAGTTATTTGCAGTTGATGTCCAACTCCCATGGTATGCAGACATTGTTAATTATATAGCTGCCAAGGTTTTTCCTCCAGGTATTTATAGTCAGGAAAGGAAGCGGTTGATGTCTATGTCTAGACATTACCACTGGGATGATCCTTATCTTTTCAAATTCTACCCTGACCAAATCATCCGAAGGTGCATTCCAGAAGTGGAACACTTGAGCATCCTATAGAATTGTCATCAGCTTGCTTGTGGAGGTCACTTTGGAGCCAAAAGAACAACACTTAAGGTATTACAATCTAGTTTCTATTGGCCTAATGTGTTTAAAGATGCTTTTTGGATTTGTAGTTCTTGTGATAGATGCCAGAGGACAGGTAACATTTCATCTAGAAATCAGATGCCATTGCAAAACATTTAAGTAGTAGAGCTCTTTGATGTATGGGGTATTGACTTCATGGGTCCATTTCCTAACTCATTTGGTTATTTATATATTCTTATGGGTTTGGATTATGTGTCTAAATGGGTCGAGGCTGTCCCCTCAAAAACTAATGATCACAAAGTTGTTGTGAAATTTTTGCAGGATAATATTTTTACTAGGTTTGGGACTCCAAGGGTGATAATTAGTGATGGAGGAAGCCACTTCAACAACCAGACTTTTATTTATTTGATAAAGAATATGGGATCACACATAAGGTTGGCACTCCATATGATCCTAAAACTAGTGGTCAAGTAGAGATAAGTAACAGAGAGATCAAAAGCATCCTAGAAAGGATAGTGAATACTAGCAGGAAGGATTGGGCTCTGTGCTTGAATGATGCATTGTGGGCCTATAGGACTACATACAAAACTCCTATTGGAATGTCTCCATATTGGTTGGTCTTTGGGAAGGCGTGTCCACCTACCAGTGGAGTTGGAGCATAGAGCCTACTGGGCCATCAAGAAATTGAACTTTGATATGAAACAAGTAGGTGACAAGAGGAAGTTGCAGCTGAATGAACTTGAGGAGTTGAGGCGTGATGCATATGAGAATGCCAAGCTATACAAGGAAAGAACCAAAGCATATCATGATAAGCAGCTTGTCAGGAAGAAGTTTCAAGTGGGACAGAAGGTGTTGATCTATAATTCAAAATTAAGGCTCTTCCCTAGTAAGCTCAAGTCTAGATGGTATGGTCCTTGTGTTATCACAAAAGTATTCCCTCATGGAGCTTTGGAGGTTCATAGCCCAGAAAAGAATCAGACATTCAAGGTAAATGGACAAAGATTGAAGCCATACATTGAAATGAAATTGGTAACAAGTGAGCAAAATGTGGCCCTTTAGTATGTCCAATATGCAGCATAACCAAGAGCATTTGAGCTAATGGAACTCAAATGCATCCCCCAGAGCAGTAGTACTGAGGCTACTATCAATAGTCTGGCTGAAGACGTTAAACTTAGCGCTCATGGGAGGCACCCCACATCATATCATTTTTATTTCTTTATTTGTTTTTCATTTTATTTCTTTTTGTTTTCCATTGTTATGTTAGTGTTTTGTTTTTCAGGACAAATGTGCTTGCATTCAAGTTTGGTGGTGTGCTATGAGCCATACCTATTCCAAGCCAGTTTCACCCATCTCCTGGGTAAGATCTTTCCATGTTATACACACAATGGGAATAATGTGTAATTTAAGTTAGGGGGTATGGGGGACACTTACACACACACTTTGTACCATTTAACTTGCTTTAAAAAAAAAAAATTGATTTGATTTCATTGGTGAGATTAAAATTTTTGAATACATGATCTGATGATAGAGTTTTTCAGTTTAGTTATGTATTTTAGGCATCTGAGAATTCACATGTTTGATCTGATCTAACACAAGCACATTAGCACATAATTTATGAGGTATGACATGAGAGTCTGATGTGTATGTTTCTATGTCTTGGGTGAAATTGGATAACTTATTGGTTGGATACTTTGGCGTAATTTAAAAAATAATAATAAATAAATAAATATAAAAAATAAAATTTTGATCATTGATAGGCTTTTCATGAAGTAACTAGACCTCTTGCCTCTAAGTAATGAGTGTTCACGTCAAAAGGTGAAGAATTTTGATTTGGTTAATGTCATGGTTAGTTTGGTTTCGTAGCCTTTTTGACTCTTGTTAGTAAGTCGTTATGGGTGTCTCTACACCTAATGCCCTAATACCATCTGGTTTGGGAGTCATTGTCTCAACATTCGTAACATGGGTCAATTAGAAAGCTTACATTGCACAGCCTGACCAAAAATAAATAAAGAAAGAAAGAAAAAAAAAATGTTATGCCATAGGTGTTCATTCTGATGGGGATTTCAGTAAACTTTGAGATATTGAGACATTGCATTGGAAATAATTTGAAGCTTCATACTTATGTGCTAGTTCACTTTACACTGTTTCAAACTTATGCTGCCTTAGCCTGTCTTTTGTAAGTAATTAGACTTTAAAATTTCAATTCATTGTGAAGATGGAGTTTATCTTTTTAAGCTTGCTAATGAATGAAAATAACGGTTTTGAGTGACACTTCAATTTTCGGATAGCATGAACTTTGCATAATGTTTGTGGGTAACATTCTTGGAAAACCCTCATGAGACTTCACTCGTCCTCTAGGGAATGCCTAGAGGTTTAAAAGGCTTGTTGCATACGCTAAATGCAATCGTACATCCCATGAAAGATGGATTTATCTTTTTGTTTTTTGTTTTTCATTTTGTTTTTAGTTTCGTATTGCTAAGGGACTAGCAATATGTAAGTTTGGGGGTGTGTTATGTTTGTTAATCTCTTAGCTTTGTTAGTTTGTGCAATTTTACTTCCTTTTTGTGTTTTATGTCTTTTTATAGGTTTTTGAGGAAAAAGAAGAATTTTGGAAAATTTAGACTTAAAGGACAATTTTGGGAAATTCTAGAAGTTGAGGAAGTCCAAACTCAACCACATGCATGCGCTCGAGCATATGTATGCCTAGGCTCGAGCGAACCAACGCTTGAGCGCCAGAGAAGGAGGAGCAAGTGCAACCACGCTCGTGCGCACAAGAAGAAGCATCGATCATAAGTGGAATCGAGTGCAGCCACACGCTCGAGCGCATACGGGTTAGGATAGAGCGCACTTGGGTGTTGGACAAAAGTCAGATGCGGCCAAGACTCCTTTTCCTTCCCAATTAAGGACTTATAATATTATCTATATATTATTTACTTTACAGTATTTACATTCAGTCATTTCTTTTATGTCATTTAAATTTCTGTTCATATTTCTGGCGGTAAGGACCATTTGATCTCATCCCCGAAATATGCATTATTTACATTCAGTTATTTCTGTTATGTCATTTAAATTTCTGTTCATATTTCTGGCGGTAAGGACCATTTGATCTCATCCCCGAAATATGCATTATTTACATTAAGTTATTTATTTTATGTCATTTAAATTCCTGTTCATATTTCTGGCGGTAAGGACCATTTGATCTCATTCCCGAAATATGCATTATTTACATTCAGTTATTTCTTTTATGTCATTTAAATTTTAATTCATATTTTTGGCGGTCATCCCCAGAATATGAATTCAGTATTTACATTCAGTCATTTCTTTTATTGTCATTTAAATTTTGATTCATACTTTGGTAGGTACGGACCATTGGTCTAATCTCCAAAATATGAGTCATGTTTTATATATATTATTTATAATACTTGTTTGTATTTAGTGATACTGGCCATTAGCCTCGTTACCAAAAATGAATTCAGGCATAAAGCTTGTTATAAGTAATTATCTTAGATTAATATAATAAAATGAGTAAATAAAGATGAAGTGACGGATAATAAATAAATATAAAAAGATGAGGGTCTTTAAACAATTTTATTATTGGAGGATGAACTAAGTATTGTTTGTATGTATGTATTATGTGCAGAAGTGGAGCAAAATACTACACTAAGGAGTGTAAGTATGGATATACTTACTGAGTACTAGCTTTGTTTTATTGTTATAGGAATTCTTATTTTGTCTTATTGATATAATTTTGCAATACAACTGCTGCATAATGTGTCTAATAAAATGGGCTGATAAGATAGCCACCTTAAGAACAAGCTGGGTGGATTGCCGCGAGGAACTGTCGGTATCTCAGTGGATGGGGGTATATAACCGTCCAACAGGCCTAATATATAACTAAGCTGGGGCGGTGTAGTTGCCAGCACCAAACAGGTAAACCTCTAAAGTGTGAGGGACATAACGGACGTAAGCGGGCTGAGAGCTCATGAGAAGAGGTCTGAAGAAAGATTATCATAAAACACAAACTAATCTGTCATTACGCTGCATTCACAACTCATTCATTATTATATATTTTAGTCTTTAATCTTATTTGTTCAAACTAGTCTTTTTAGTCTTTATATCTAGGAAAATAGATTACTCACTTGTTTGCCTATGTAAATATGATAACGTCATCTTTACATAGATCTTGATGCAGGGATAGAAAGTGAGGACGATGGTCCTTTTACTGGTTTTGATGGTTGATAGACCATCTGCTGCAGGATTTATGCTTACTCTATGGAGCAAGTCTCATTTATGTTAATCGCTTTTATTATGTATGGTGATGTGTGTAAACTTAATAGATATTACTATGTTAATTTAGGTGCCGTCTGTGGCATATATTTGGTACACCTAGTGTGTACATATGTTGTAATGAAAACCATGTTTCTATTTTATTTAATAATATATCACCTCGAGGTATTTCAGTCAGCTCAACTGTGTTGTGTAAGTTATTCCTAGGTCATAGAAAAAGAAAAAAATATACATACTCCGCTGTAAGATTGTATTTTCTAAAGTTGCAGCGTCACGACTTCGATATTTGCTAGTTCAAATATCGGGACGTTACATTAATGCATTATCAAGAAAAATGCTATACCCTGTCACAGACCTTCTTGTATCAGAGCAACCAACCCAGTCTAAGTCACAAAATGCCTTCATTTGTAAACTAGAAGTAACAAGAAAGAACAACCCTTGAGCAGGGGAGGCTTTAATACATCTGAGTACTCTATTGGCTGCTTCTAAGTGTGGAACTCTAGGCTTGTCCATAAACTGGCTGAGAACCTGAACAGCAAAGGAAATATCATGTCTTGTTATGGTGAGATAGAGTAGTCTACCAACAAGCCTACTGTATGAAGTAGGATCTTCTAAGATTGAACCAGAATCTTTAGAGAACTTCACATTAGGTTCCATTGGGAATTTTGCAAGTTTTGAGGCCAACATACCAGTATCTTCAAGAATCTCCAAAGCATATTTTCTTTGACAAACAGAGAGACCAAGCTCACTTCGAGCTATTTCCAAGCCAAGAAAATATTTCAACTGTCCAAGATCTTTAAGCTTAAACCTATCATTAAGCACTTTAGTAAACTTGGAAACCTCAACTGGATTATCACTGGCAAGTATTATATCATCTACATATAGCAGAAAGGCAATAAAGGAACCATCTAAAGTTCTAGTGAACAATGTATAATCAGCTTTAGATTGGACAAACCCAATCAAAGCAGAAGAAAACTTTGCAAACCACTGCTGGGAAGCTTGCTTTAGACCATAAAGTGATTTGTTGAGCTTACATACCTTGGACTCCCCCTTTTTAGAAAAAACTAGGAGGCAATAACATGTAGACTTCTTCATCAAGATTGCCATGAAGAAGGGCATTATTCACATTCAACTGGTGAAGATGCCATTTCTTAGCAGCTGCAACTGCTAAAAGAGTTCTCACTGTTGTGAGTTTAGCCATAGGAGAAAAAGTTTCATAATAATCCAATCTCTCACATTGGTTATAACCCTTTGCTACCAATCTTGCTTTAAACCTTTCCAAAGTCCTATCAGACTTTAACTTCACCTTATAAACCCACTTATATCCAATAGCTTGCTTTGAAGCAGGGAGATCAACTACTGTCCAAGTATTAGTAAGTTCAAGAGCCTTGATCTCATTATCGATAGCCTCACGCCATTCCTCAAATTTGACAACTTAAGTATATGACTTGGGTTCAACAATAGCAGACTTGCAGAATCAGAAGTAGATGTTATAACATCAGGAATTTGATCTGAGTTACGAGTACTAGACTCCAAAGAATTTGAAGATGAAGTTGGAATCATAGGATTTGGTAAACTGGCCACTGATTTAGGTAAACAATGATCAGGAATGACTAAATCAGTAAAAGGAAATTTTGAATCAGGATATTTGATTGCATAAGTAAAAATGGTTTCATGGAAAATAACATCTCTTGATACAAACACAAATTTAAGAGTTAAATCATAAAGCTTGTACCATTTAATGCCATATGGATATCCAAGAAATATGCAGGGTCTAGCTCTAGGATCAAACTTGTGTCTGTTTCTAAGAAGAATGTTTGCATAACAAAGGCAACCAAACACTCTCAAATGAGAAGAAGAAGGAATTGATTTGAATATGACTTCTTATGCAGAACAGAAGTAGGAATCCTATTGATTAAATGTACTACAATAAGAACACAATCTCCCCAAAATTTAAAGACAAGTGTGATTGAAATCTACAAGATCTTGCCACATTCAAAATGTGTTGGTGTTTTCATTAAACAATTGAGTTTTGTTATGGTGTTTCTACACAACTAAGTTGATGGAGAGCACCTTTTGATGCATAAAAATCTCTCATGTTGAACTCAACACCATTATCTGATCTTAAAGATTTGATTTTAGAATTGAATTGAGTTTCAACCATATTAAAGAAAGTTTGAATATGGTTTCTGGTTTGAGACTTATATTGCAATATATGGATCCAAGTGAATCTTGTATAATCATCAACAATAGTTAAAAAAATATGAAGATCCACTAATACATTTAACAGAAAAAAGGCCCCAAATGTCACAATGAATTAAATCAAAAGGTTGTTTAAAAATAGAAGTACTATGAGGAAAAGATAATCTGTGTTGCTTAGCCAAAGGGCAAATGCTACAATTTTTATTTGATTCATGAAGAATCTGAGGAATTATAGGGGAAAACATCTTTAAAGGTAAATCAGAAGGATGACCTAATCTGAAATGCCACAGATTAGCATCGATAGATTCAACAAAGAAACTTGTAGATGCCAAATTAGTGACTGCATTGTTAAACTTGAAAAAACTAGAATTGAAATTTACAGAATTCAAAGGTAAAGTAGAAACTAGATTTTGGGGCAAATGATATAGACCTCCAGCCTCTTCACCCACACCAATTGTTCTCCAACTTGTAAGGTGCTGAATGAAACAGAATTTTAATAAGAAAATGAAACAACACTGTAAGCTTTTAATCAACTTACTAACAGATATCAAATTGAATGAAAAAGAAGGAATACAGAGCAAGTCAGTTAATATAAAAGATTCTGAAATCTTAATTGTGCCAACATGAGTAACTGATGCATGTTGTCCATTAGGTAACCTTACTGTTTTTGAAGTAACATAAGTGAAGGCAGTAAAAAATGAAATAGAACAGATCATGTGATCTATAGCTCTAGTATCAATGATCCAAGGAGCTTTGACAGAATTTGTTAATGAATTCTGTTGAGTTAGAGAAGTAGAAGATGCAAAAACCGAATGTTTTGTATCTAAGAAAGAGAGTTGAGAGGTAATTGAGAAATTACCTGCACCTGTTAGACTAGTAGAAGTTTCACCTTGAATAGGATCTGCTGAAATATGATTGGAGAGTGGAACTTGATTGACAGAGGATTCAAGTTCTAGAGTTGGAGGCTTGAACATGTCCATAAGCTGCTGACATTGTTCATAGGTAATAGGCAACTGGGGAACAGTGTAGTTAGAGACTTGACTAGCAAAATGTGGAGCATTCCTTCCATTGGTGAATTTGTAACCAAAGGGGAAACCATGAATCTTATAACACTTTTCCATAGTGTGTCCAGGAATACCACAATGAGAGCATATACGCCTTTCCTTACGATTCTGATAAGATCTATTAGTAGCAAAACGATTTGGAGGAACATCCTTTGTAAGTAGAGCAGTAGTGTTCTGATTGAAACAAAAGCTTGAAGAAAAAATCAATCGTTGTCTCTCCTCTTGAACAACAAGGGAGAAAACCTTGTTCATTGAGGGAGTGGATCAATCAGTAAAATCTGTCCTAAAACATGGGAATAACTCTCATTCAACCCCATCAGGAATTGATAAACATGTTGTTGATGATGATAAGACACAATAGTCTTCAAAGCTCCACAGGTGCATGTAGGAATTGGTTGATAATTGCCCAACTCATCCCATAAACCTTTCATTGCACTAAAATAAGAACTCACAAAGCTATTTTCCTGTGACAGAGAGGAAATAGCCTTTCTGGAGCTGGAAAATACGTGGCCCATTGTGCTGAGAAAAATGATCTTGAAGATCGTTCCACATATCAGAAGCATCATCAATATAGATGATACTTGTGGCAATCTCCTTGGAAACAGAGTTCAATAACCACGGCAAACCATCTTATTACACCTAGTCCATGCTAAACCAGTGGAATCAGGAAGATTGGAGAGCTTAGACAGAGTGCCATTAACAAAATCCAGCTTGCTTTTGCTGAGAGTGCCATCACCATCGCCCTTTTCCATGAATTATAGTTTTCTCCATTGAGCTGTTGAGAAACAATCATGGCACCTGGATTGTCGCCATGATAAAGAAAGAAAGGACTGGAAGAATCCATTTCTGTGGAAGGAGACGTAGTATTGGAAGGAGTAGCAGTATTGATTTCAGGAATCGCAATTGAAGGAATGCACGAAGAAGTTATGAAAAATAGGAAGAAAAAAAATGAAGAAGATGTGGAGAATTCAGAGAAAATGCTCTGATACCATGTTGGAAATGGAAGAGAATGCTCAAACTTGGAGAAAAATCAACTTAACTTCTCATTAGAATAGCATGTACATTATATATACTAAGTCTGTTTGAGCTTAGTCTAAAACAGAATTAGTTTAACACGTTCACTTTAAGTTCTAAATAATAGCAACCAACTTACAACTGAAAGCTAACTAATAAACTTGCAACTTAATAACCAAACTCCTCCTACAATCATGGAGTCTGTTACATGCTGATGTGGAAGCAAGGTAAGTCGCTTGGCTGCTCTGCTTGTATTCTCAATAGGTTGACTCAATCATAGGCATGGAGTTACTAATTGAAATTCAAAATTCAGATTACGCTAATCAAACCTGTTTACACAGGGTCGGTCTCTGTCTTAACTCAATAACCTAAAGTGGCAATCTCATGAATATCCTCTCCTTAGAAAGAGGTTTTCTACAAGATGTAATAATTGCGTAAGTCTAAAGACTTAGTAAGTAAACTTCACAGTTGGGTATAAAATGAGCCAGTTATTAATAAGTAGAAATAAATATGTCATTTCGATAAGAATTTAAAAGAGATATTGTCTCTATTAATACACTATAAGAGTATCGTTTTATTTGAAATGAAGAGATGTAATTTTGGCGGCAATCGCCTAAGAGTTTTAATACATAAAAATAATGCTTTAATAGGTTATAAATATCATGTATGGTCCAAGATATTACACATTATCAACATGGTTGGCGCTATTCTGAAGGACTTATAATACAATGACGGTGCATCGACCATTGTACGCTACCGTTCATATTCTAATAACCCGATCGAGTCCCACCTCGGGTGGCCCACACTACTAATAATGTGTGTCCTGTAGTGTGGCCCACCCATCAACCATGGTTACGCTAGTCACTAAACAACCATTAGATCCAAGGCTCTAGGGGTGTCAACCCAGTCCGGTTTCCTAGTTTTTGGCCAAAATTCGGGATCGGAACCGGGGTACCCGGTTATTGGTTTTGGACAACCAAAACTGGGAACTGGGAACTGGGACCCCGATTAATTGGGGTCCCAATTACCGACCGGTTTCGGTTTGTACCCAATCCGGTAATCGATTTTCCTGATTTTCTTCTTCTCCCTTATCTCTTCAAACTCTTCAATCTGCTTCTGCTTAGCTCCTCAATCTCTTATCCTATCAGTGCTATTTTGCATGTCGTTGGAGTTGCTGGAAGATTGCTGCAGAAATCCCGAAGAATTGGAAGTATGTCTCCATTCACGAAAATGTTGGGAGTATTATTGTGAGAATGAAGAGATATTGTGGATCGAGAAAATCGTTTGAGGTTTGGTTTATAAGGTTGAGGTGATAATCTGTACTTTTGAGGCATGGATATATATATATCTTAAAAAAATATTATTATATATATATGCACCTAGTTCCGGTATTCCCGGTAAAAAACGGGTACCAAAAACCGAGTACCGGAACCGGGGTACCCGGTTTTTCGTTTTTCCCAATCGGAACCGAAACTAGATCGCCGGTCTCCCGATTTCTTGGTTTCCGGTTTCCCGATTTCTCGGTTCCGGTTCCAGTTCTCCAGTAATTTTTGACAGCCCTACGAGGCTCATATAACACATCTGCACACATTTGACCATAGAATCAAGTATATATAGTAAGTCCATGACTATTATACCGCACGTACTGGTATACCAAGTCATACGATGCATGTTATTAATCCAATTATTAAGACAGTTACCAGGTTACATAAAAGAGTAAACAAGCTCATATCATACGAGTGCTCGGTTAGCTGACATATCGTACGTTTTTAAGAAATGTAGTTGTAAGTGTTTACACTTTACATACCTCGGACGCTCGCTTGAGTCGTCCGACATTCCGAATCCCTGCTATAACAAAATATAGCTATCGTTATACGCAGTGCTAGAGGGTTTGCTAAAGACACAGAAGGTCCTAATTGAATACGCTTTGCTAAAAGGTCACAACACCCTACTTTTATGCATTCTGGGCTCTCTTCGAATGTTCTATCCGAAGGGCGAACATTCGGTCATGGAGGTGAACGTTCGGCCAAAATAGGTAAAGAACGTTCGGGTAGAGTAAAAAATGCCAAGTTTGGGCTTCTATCCTCAGGTCACCATGTTAAAAAAACTACACCCTAGGCTTTAAACAAGTTCATAGACATAGTGAAGCATGACATACAAGAAAACCAAAGAAATAATAAGCGTTTCTAAAACGTTTGAAAACCACTCTTTTCCTCCAAGGTGAAAAATGGCACACAAGTCGTGTCATCTTTACAAACTTGAAGAAAGTAAGGATAATAGCAAGATAATATATAAGCTTAGTGAAAGTTCAAGAGTTACCTCGAAGATAGCAAAAATCACCCAAAACCTTCTTCCTCTCAAGGAGCTCTCCTCTCACTTTAGGGTTAGGGTTTCTGGTGTAATGGGAGGCTAAGGGACGAAGGGGGGTATTTATAGGGGTGAGGAGGCATGCTCTCTTATGCAAGGGTGGAGAATGGGTTAAAAATACTTTTGAGACTGCCACCGAACATTCGGTACTATGGACAAACGTTCGGTGTACTATGACATAGTTGTTCTAGTGTTGCGGGTGGAACATTCGGTCAATACCTAGTGGGTCAAACTTTGGTCAACGAATGTTCATTGTGGTTCCCTACCGAACATTCACACTAAGGACATGGTTGACTGTTAGGTGTGGTCCCCTACCGAATGTTAAGCCAAAGAGTTTGAATTGGGTTTTTAGGGCTAATTTCAAGTGATGGCTTAGTTTAAGGTTAAGGCACAGCCTTGGGGTTTACAAAAATGGTTTTCTAGGCTTAAGTATAATGGTTGATTTTGGGATAAATAATTCTTGAAAATTTGGGGCATCACAAAACTTAACCCATATGGGACAAAATGATCGAAACACACCACAACATTTTCATAACCAGCATCCACGGTGGCCTATCTATCGATTATGATATGATGGTAACCCTTTCTCTTTTGGCGGCTCCATTTGACTTCTTTTCTGTTTATTTTGACGTCGATTGTTAACAAAGTGACTTATTTGATATGTGGTGATAGTTTGTAGGGCCAAATTGTGGTGTCCCACATCGCCTGTGTATGGAGATGGAGATGTGTTTATATGTATGCTTACACCCTTCATGACAACAACGCGTTTTAAAGCCGTGATGGTCATGATCCCATAAAAACTTTGCAGTTATGTGAGCTTATGTGAGAGTAGTATTAGGATGGGTGACCTCCTAGGAAGTCTGGTTAGGGCCTTAGGAGAGCCCAAGGCAGATAATATTGTGTGTTAATGGGGTGGGGTGTTACAAAATGGTATTTGAGCCATTGCCCAGCCTAAGATTGGGGGGGGGGGGGGTGGGCGTGCAAAAGCCCATGAAGGTTGCTAGCAGGCACTCGCTGGGACGCCAAGAATGAGCTAATCCCATGAGGGTCCCCAGCGAGGACGCTGGATCCTAAGAGAGGGAGGGTGATTGTGGTGTCCCACATCGCCTGGGTATAGAGATAAAGATGTGCTTATATGTATACTTACATCATTCATGACAACAACGCCGTGATGGTCTTGATCCCATCATAATTTTGCAGTTAAGCGAGCTTATGCGAGAATAGTACAAGAATGGGTGACTTTCTAGGAAGTCTGGTTAGGAGAAGCCAAAAGCAGACAATATTGTGTGTCAATGGGGTGGGATGTTATACCAATACCACTTTTTAAAAGTTTGATGGAATAAATACAAAAGTTATAGTTTGGGGAGCTAAAAAGCATTTTTCTTAAAATATGATTCATTTCTAATAAACAAAATGTGTTAGGTATAGTTCGAGATACCCTAACATCTCACAAGACAACTACAAGAGATGAGTAGTAATAATCTTTTCATATCGTTCATTGATAGCTCAATGGCTTTATATAGTGAGTACATGAAGGAAATAGACATGAATATAAGAGATGTTGGAATATATTAAGAATATGAATTATATGATTGGATTTATATTTTTCTAGTATAGGCTGATTTCTGTTTCCTTGTGTTGGATTGGGCCTTTGACCATCTCATCTAAAAACCAATTGGTGTCCAGTGAGGAAAGCCAAAGCCTTTTCTGGCATTCGATATTGCACCCCACAAGGCATGTTCTAAGAGCCGTCCAAGTGAGCAGAGTGGCATTATTGCACCTCAATAATCCTTCCCTCAACATGACACTCCCGCGACTCGAACCCATGACCCTAGCCCTGATACCATTTGTTGGATCGGTCCTTTGTCCATCTCATCTAAAAATCAATTGGTGTCCAATGAGGGAAGCCAAAGCCTTTTATGGCATTCGATATCGCACCCCACAAGCCATACTCAAAGATCCGTCCAAGTGAGCAGACTAGCATTATTGAACCTCAACACCTTTGATAATTCGATTTAGGTTTACATGTATAGGTCGACTTCTACAACTATAAATAGGGACCTATATATTGTAAGCAATCAAGTTAATGCACAATGTAATCCTAGGAGCTATTTAGAGTGATAGACGTAGGTGTCTAACACCGAATCACCCATAAATTTTTTGCCTCCCTTTTCTCTCTCTTGCTTCTGCTATTATTTCTATATTTCGAGATTTCTCCACAAACTTTAACATAGTATCAAAGTTTCATTATATTTCAAACATAGCTAATGAAATAGCACAACTGATTTACTAAAGTCCTAATGAGATAATACATCGCTTATTTAAGAGTGTTTCTACTTGAAGACTCCTTTGCTGCATGTTCTTATTTTATTTTATTTTCATATTTACCATCTTGAGTTGAATCTAAGATGTGTCTGTTCATTTCTGAACACGCAATGATCATCACTTAAGCATTTCTAGAAAAATTTGAATGGTCTTGTATTCAAACCATTGTGAGTATACTTTGGGAAAGATTGAATCAATATATTCAAATAATTAATTATATTTTGTCAATTGTGGGGCAAATTGGAATGGGGGTCCATTTGGAAAAGCATCGATCTATACATACAAACCATTGTGACTTGAATCAATATATTCAAAACATCAAGATACATAATTTGTCTCGCGTGCATGATTGGCGTAAATTAGGCTCATCCATTCTAACTTATACACGGCCAGTGAACAAAATTTGACTGTAAAGAATAAATTATTTTTTTGGCATACTTCAAAGACTTCTAAGTTCACTAACTTAAACATGTACATATAAAAGATCATATACAATTTACAAAGTCAATCGCGCCGTAATGAATTTATGTAACAAAATCAACATTATAAAGTCAAATATGGAGAGATTATGAGAAAATATGGAACAATTTTGCATGGGCCACCATGTAGCGATCTTAGCCATCCAAACTTCCACGTGCCCTTACGCACCTCCAGAAGGTTCTGCTCGTCAGTCACATGTCGGAAGTGTCTCCACAAGCGCCACCAAAATCTCTAATGCGTGGCCACACGCCAACAACACTCTAGGCGTGTGATCCACACGCCTCAAAACCCTACCTAGGGTTTGGAGCATGTCATGCATGTGTGGTGAGTGGCGGCAGTGCCTAGCGCATGCACCGCACACGCAGACACTTCTTCTCATCACTGCTGCCACGTGTCATCCAGAGAGTCCACCACATCAGTCCTAGCCATGTCAACTGGCTCTCCAACCTGGTCGAAAACTGGTTTCTAGCCGAGTCATCTGGTTCAAATCGGATCTCCAACCTGGCTCAACCGAGTAGGCCAACCAGGTCAATCTATCCAACCCGATCCAAAGTAGTCAACCCGGGTCACTTCTTTTCGGGTCAAACCATATTCAATGGTCCATGGGTTTTGGCCAACTTTGGCCCATTTAATCAGCCCAATTGATAAAAGTTTCATCCAAGCTCAAGCCCAAATTTTGGATCCAATTCTTCTCAACTAGGTTTCCGCCCAAGCCAAGGCCTTCACCACTGCTATTACCCACTGCTCCGTCGCCAGCCGTCGTTAATCTGCTCTGGCCGCCACATTTCAGCCACCAGTCCAGCGACTATTGTGCAAATATCTACCTAAATTAATAGGCAAATAATTGTACGTTTTACCTGCAAGTGCACAAGGTCAACTTAGTAGTACATGGTGCAAGTATAGGATCATTCCCATGAGGATTGCTAAATTTTGTTTAAAATATACATATTCCTTAAGTAAAACAAAACAAAGATTGATTTTGATTTCATAATAATAAAAGGTAAGGCTTTGGTATCCACCACTAATTACATTTAGATAATATATCAATATGCCAGTGCTTTGATCATGTTATGCATATCTAATGTTTGTCAACCTAAGGGCATGGGCATATACTCCTTAAACTATAGATTTCCCTAAGCAACGAGTTAGGCATGGGTGTATACTCTAACTCTTTTCTTTCTTAAATGATTTAGCATGGTGTATACTAAGTTGTTCTTTAAGAAAGCATGATTCTGTGGAAATCGACAAACACACGAGGCCTAGGGCATGGTTGTATACTCCCGGTTCCCTATGTTGATTAACCCAAAAATCTGGTGTGGATATCTTTTGTTACTTTTGTTAAGCCCAGGACTCGGTCATCCAAATTGATTTAACTAACTAGTCCATACCACATGCAAATGTTTATCAAGCAAACACATATGAGGAATTAATCAAGTTAAATATCACAACAAGATCATCATAAAGGCGCCAATATTGAATATTAACTAAAAATAACTAGGGCTTCAATCTAGCCCTACTAAGTAAATTAGTTACACATAAGTTTGATGTTAAACATCTTCATAAAATAAAAAGAAAAGGAAAAGAATAAACTCGAAACTTGAACTTGAAGAGCTCCAATTCTTCTTCTTGGAAATTGTGTGTCTATTCTAGAGGTTTAAGGGTCTATTTATAAGCCTCAGGAATACTCTAGAAACCCTAAAAATCATAGGGTTTGAGCCCTAGTTCGCACAAAGCGACAAAACCCTAGAAATTGCACTTTCCATGTCAAGGCTTGCGGCTGACTTGTTCATCATGCATGGGTGCGCTCGATCGCTGCCTATATACGATCCATCGCAGGACTGTGATCGATCCTGTTGTGCTGGGTGCTCGATCGCAGGTGCCTTGCGCTCGTGGTCTTCGCCTCTAATGCACTCGATCGCAGCTCCCCTGCGATCCATCGCACTACTAGGGCATCCAATATTCTCAAAATAGCTCTTTTAAGTCCGAAACTTCTGAGATTGCTTCTTTTTCTTTCAGTGACCTACAAAAACAAGGAAAACACATAAAAGAGCTAAAATGGCATAAATTAACTAAAACTAAAGGATTAACACATGTAAGTTAAGGGCTAAAATATGAATATTTTAGCACTTAACACACCCCCAAACTTACATATTACTAGTCCCTTAGCAATACAAAACTAAAAACTAAAGGGAAACTGAAAACAAAAAGATAAATCCATCTTTCGTGGGATGTACGATTGTATTTAGCGTATGCAACAAGCCTTTTAAACCCCTAGGAATTCCCTAGAGGACGAGTAGGGTCTCGTGAGGGTTTTCTAGGAATGTTACCCACAAACATCATGCACAGTTCATGTTATTCCAAAAATTAAAGTATCACTTCAAGATCATGATTTTCATTCATTAGTAAGCTTAAAAAGATGAACTCCATCTTCATAATGAATTGGAATCTCAAAGTTCAATTACTTACAAATGACATGCTAAAACATCACAAGTTTGAAAATAGTGTAAAGTGAACTAGCACAAAATTATGAGGCTTCCAAGTATTTCCAATGTGCAGTATCTCAATATCTCAAAGTTCACTTAAATCCCTATTAGAATTGTAACACCCCGGTCCCATATTGGGAAGATGAGAAGAAGCCCACATAGAGTGGGTGGTTTATAGAGATAGTCATGTGTGCTAAGTCTTACATCACCTAGTTACTAGGTGAAACTGGGCTTTATAATGAATTCTAGGGCAACTCCAAATTGACTAGTCCTTTTGGGGTGATAGCGCAGATATGGCTAGCGCTTTTCCCTGGGTCGTTACAAGTGGTATCAGAGCCACCTAGCAACACCAGGTCATGTGGTATTGGAGCACTGCATGACGTGGACCTGACGAGGACGTCAGGAGTTTAAGAGGGGGAGTTTGTAACACCTCGGTCCTATATTGGGAAGATGAGAAGAAGCCCACATAGAGTGGGTGGTTTATAGAGATAGTCATGTGTGCTAAGTCTCACATCACCTAGTTACTAGGTGAAACTGGGCTTTATAATGAATTATAGGGAAACTCCAAATTGACTAGTCCTTTTGGGGTGATAGCGCAGATATGGCTAGCGCTTTTCCCTGGGTTGTTACAAGAATGAACAATCAATGGCATATTTCCTTTTTTTCTTTTTTTCTTTTTTTTTTTGGTCAGGTTGTGCAATGTTTGGTTCCCTTAAGCTTTCTAATTAACCCATGTAACGAGTGTTAAGTCAATGACTCTCAAACCAGATGGTTTTAGGGCATTAGGTGTAGAGACACCCCTAGGGACCTACTAACTCGAGTAAAAAAGGCTACAAAACCAAACTAACCATGACATCAATCAAATCAAAAAATTTCATCTTTTGATGTGAACACTCAATGCTTTGAGACAAGAGGTCCAGTTACTCAGTGAAAAGCTTATCAATGATCATTTTTTTTATCACATATATATATATGCCAAAGTATCCATCTAATAAGTCACCCAATTCACCCAAGATACAGAAACACACACATCAGACTTCAAGTCATACCTCACAAATTATGTGCTAATGTGCTTGTGTGATCAGATCAAACATGTGATTTTTCAACTGTCCTAAGCAAGTAACCAAACTAACAAATTCTTTCAGATTAACCAAATTTTTAAGGTAAACATGAACATGCATAAATTTTATATATATATATATATATATATATTTTTTTTCTTTTCAAATAAACAAACAAAACAAATAACATGAAACTGGGACAAAGTGTATGTAGACAACATGTGTTCCCATACCCCGAAACTTAAATGACACATTGTCCCCAATGTGTTTAAAACAAGAAAAGAATGTACCAGGGAGATGGACAACACATTCTTAGACAGCATGACTCAAAGCACACCCCCAAACTTTAATTGAAGGACATTTGTCCCTGCAAAATAAGAAAAACAAAACAAGTAAAAGGAAACAAAACTAAAAATAAAATAAAAAGATTAAGTGCAACACATAAAAATCAAATAACAAGATAAACTATGGGGTGCCTCCCATGAGCGCTAAGTTTAACATCTTCAGCCAGACGGTGGTTCCCCTCTCTTAACATTGTCTCGAAGAAGATGCTCCTGCTAGTGGTGGCAAACGGCTAAGAATGGACTGCATCAATTCTTCTAAGGCAGCTAGTCTTTGGTCCATCAATTCTTTATCCTCCCCAGCCTCTCTTCTTTGAGCAGCCAACTCTCTTCGAAGGTCGACCATTTCTTCACTGATTGAGCAATACTATTCGGCACGAAAAATGACTGTGGCCTCCTCCTCTGGTGCTTCTGGTTCAGCTGCAGGTGTGTCTTCTGCCATTGGCTCTGCCTCAAACTCTTCTGCTTTAGTTGCTGGTGCTTGAGGTACCCGGGGCATGTGGGAGCAGCTTTTGTTCCATTGGCGAATGCCAAATAGGGGGGTCATGGTGACTAGCTCATTTGCTACGGTGCCCTTGATGCCCTTTTTCGGGAGGATATAGGTGATTAAGTACGGAAAAGGAAGCCCTCATGAGTGGGTGGACTCAGCTCCTCTGATATGCACTCCATTCCAAAATTTGTGAATTTGATTCCAATTGATATCAGGAAGGGAACACCAGGCACCTTTATGAAAGGCGTAGAGTGTTTGGAGAAATTGGTCTCGCTGTTGAGTCTTGTGCCCCAAGGGAAAGGCATTGCGGTGCAAAATAGAGTCCACAAACTAGAGCTATGGAGGGAGCTTGGACCGGCTGCCTGCATTATGGTGAGTGTCGGCATATTGCCCTTGACACATATCTTCAATGATTTTCGCCACATAGAATCTAGGTAGTTGCTCGGCAAGTTGTGCTACTTCTGGAGGGTGCTCACCATTGCATTGGAGTGCAGCGGCAATGTCAGCCCTTGTCACTTCAATAGCTCGGCCATTCACTGTGGAAGATAAGGCAGTCAGCCTGTTGCAATCATGAGACAGGTGGGCAAAGAACTCCGTCACCAATTTTTTGTATGCAGTGGGGGTGACCGGCTTGAAAAGCTTCTTGAGCCTCCGGCTCTTGAACTCTGCAACCGCCCATTGAGTCGCCTTAAGGTGTTGGAAATCTTCTCGGATGGAAAAAGTGGTTTCAAACAGCAGCTCCGGCTCCTCAAAAGTGGGCGGGGGAGAAGTGGCTTGGGAATCAGAGCCTCGGGAAGATGAAGCCCAAGTTTTCGGCATGATGTGCTTGGTTCGGGAATTCTGTTGAACACCTGGTGTGCACTGTGATGACCAAGGTTGCGAAGGCACGGCAATAACTGCTCAAACCCCCTGCAAAAGATGAAAATCCAACACAGAGAGGCAAATGTGGGTGGGAAAACACCCACAATTTGCACAAAAATAAAATAAAATTGAAGAGTGGGTATATAAGGGGAGTTGGGGTGTTGATGGGTGATGGTGTGCATGTGTGATATGCGGTGGAGGTGGTGGCTGCAGGGGAGAACGGAGTTGTACAGGTGCAGATGCGGTGCGGTGGTGGTGGTTGAAGACCAGTGGAAGTGAGGGAAGAGTGGTGGGGTGCCGGTGAAGGTGAGTTGCAGTGGTGGAGTGTGTACGACGCAGGGGAAAGTGACGAGAAAATAGGGAAAAATGACCTAAATTAGGTCACGTGATCTACTGCCCGAGTGTGCTCGATTGCACGCAGGGTGCACTTGATCGCACTTGCGCAGTGGTGTGCGTGTGTGAGTGATGTGCGCTGGAGCGCATACAAGGTGCGCTCGATCGCACTGACAGAATGTTCATAGCCACTGTGCTCGATCGCATACAGGTTGTGATCGATTGTAGTAACAAAATGTGAAATTTTTTTTTTTTGAATATAAAAAATGCAAAATGTAAACTGCTTAATAAAATAAAAAGAAAACACAAAAGAAACGTAAGAATACTAAAAGTATTACAGAAATTATGTAAAGTAAGGAAATTGACATGATGGGAAACAAAGTAAGAGATGGAAAAGTGTACTGCCTTCAGTGGCCTCAGTACCACTGTTTTGAGTAGATGCACTTAAGCTCCTGGACTGCTCAACGCTTCTACTAGTAGCTGTAGTGCTACTAGTGTGGAGAGATGCACTTGAACTCCATGGAAAGTGGCTCAAGTGCACTTGGTGATGCAGAGGTAGGACTTACTTTATAGGTCAACAATTTCTGTCCCACATAGAACTCCTTCTTGACACGCTTCTTATGATGATAAGCCTTGGGTCTTTTCTTGTGGAGCTTGGTGTCCTCATTTGCTCCATACCTCAATTGGTCTAGTTCATGCAGTTGCAGCTTCCTCTTAGCATTTGGATATGGTGGAAAGGCTTCAAGGGGGTGCTCTGCTCCACTGATGTCCTCAGTAACATCTTTATAGATTGGCCTAATGTTTTTCCTTTCGAACTTGTGAGTGAGGGGGGTATTCACTAGATCTTTATGTGGGTCCTGTAAAACTAGCTCACCAACACCTTGGATCATACAAACATCAAAACATTTGAAATCATCTTGAGGTAATTGCATTGCATCAAATATTTTGAACTCTATTGTCTCACCATTCACCTTCATAGTCACAGTACCCTTTTTCACGCCTATTGTAGTATCAGCAGTTCTCATAAAGGGTTTTCCTAAGATGATGAGTAAAGGTGATGGCATAGGAGATTCTTCCACATCTAATACAATGAAATCAGCAGGTAAAATGAATGTACCTACCTTTACCAAAACATCCTCAAGTATACCTCTTGGTCTTTTGATGCTTTTGTCTGCCAATTGTAAAGTGACTGAGGTTGGTTGTAGCTCCCCCAAACCCAGTTTTTCACATATAGTGTAAGGCAGCAAATTGATCTCTGCTCCCAGATCTAGCAATGCATGCTCAAAAAGATGGTCTCCTATCCTACAAGGAATGGTAAAACTACCCGGATCTATTAGCTTTGGTGGTAATTTTCTTAGCAAAACTGCACTTACAACCTCTGTTAAGGCCACTGTCTCATGCTCTTGAAACTTTCTTTTGTTAGTACAACAATCCTTTAAAAATTTAGCATATGAAGGAATCTGTTTAATTACATCTAATAAAGGAATGTTGATTTCTACTTTCCTCAAAGTCTTAAAGATATCCATGAGTTGTTTTTCTTTCTTTGGTTTGACTAACCTTTGAGGAAAGGGTGGTGCATTCAGCTTCTCCATTTTATTTACCTTGGAAGTTGATGCTTCATCTGGAGGTGCTTGAGGTGGCTCTTCAATTCCTATGACCTTGCCACTTTTAAGAATTGTGACTGCTTTCAGCTACTGGTGACCCCCTAAATTGGGTATTGTTTGGGATGGAAATTCACCCTGCTTTCTTTCACTCAGCTCCTTTGCCATTTGCCCCATTTGTACTTCCAATCTTTGGACAGCTTGCTCAGTCCTTTGAATGGATTGCTCGTGCTTGGCATTGGTTTGTTGCTGCACAATCACAAATTGATGTACAATACTTTCCAGGTCATTCTTCTTTGGCTCCTAAACTGGTTGGACTACTTGTTGGGGACCCCTCTGCTGTCCTTGATTGTTACTCCATGAGAAATTGGGGTGGTTGCGCCACCCTAGATTGTAGGTGTTGGAGTATGGATTGTTCATGTGGGGGTAATTATTTTGTCCCAGATAATTCACCTCTTCTTGATCTACAAATGGAGATAACAGACACGTCTCAGTAGTGTGATCACAATGAGAACATATAGCACATACTTGGATTGGTGTGTCTTTTTGGACAGGTGAGATGTTCTGAGTAGTCATGGCTTTGACAATCATACCCAGCTTTCTTTCCACTGCAGCCATCTGATTTGGAGATCCACCATTGAGGTTCACTTCATACATGCCTTTACTTTTTACTCCTCGCCTCCCTCTAGACCAAAATTGTTGGGAATGCTCACTTAATGTTTCGAAGAGCTCCATGGCTTCCTCACTGCTCTTTTCCATAAGTGCTCCTCCACAAGATGAATCAACCATCCCTTTGTTAGTATCATCTAATCCTTCTTAAAAAATTTGTACCTGATCATCTTGAGGGATGTTGTGATGTGGGCACTTTAGAAGCAATGCTTTGAAGTGGTCCCATGCCTCAAAGAAAAGATCTCCATCTCTTTGTTGGAGCATTTGAAGTTCCCTTTTAAGCTGTCTTGTCTTTTGAGCTGGGAAAAACTTCTTCAGGAACTTGGTGGCTAATTCCTCCCATGAATGGACAGAATCTGTAGGCAAAGAATTATACCATAGTTTAGCATTATCTTTCAAAGAGAAAGAAAGAGGACTAACCTGAGTCTTTCCGGAGTTAGGCCTTGTATGTGCTGCAGTTTGCATAGATCAAAGAACTGCTTAAGATGCAAGTTAGGATCGTCAGTAGCTGTGCCCCTGAAGTGAGTCAATGCATTGAGTATTTGAGGAGAAATATAATAATTGCCTTCCACCTCCGGTTGATATGCTATGCATGATGGCTGGTTGAGGTTCATTAGGGCGAAAGCCTATTTCATCAGTCTTCGCACCGGTGGTGGATTTGCCTCTACTGGTCTTGGCACTATTAGTGGATTCTCTTGCAAATCTTCCATTGTTTCCTCAACTTCTTCCTCTTTTTCTTTGTCTCTAGGTCTTTGTCGAATTGTCTGCTCAATTTCGGGATCGAGTGGAATGACGATTTAATCTTGAGATCAACGACCTTGCATAAATTGGATTGCCTCTGCAGTCAAAACAGCTTGAATGCTGCTTGTCCAGAAAATCCCTAGAACTGCGCTTGATCACAGGTTGGTGCGCTCAATCGCAATAACAGAATGCCATCCAGTGAAACTGATACAAAACAAAAAACAGGAAATTAAGAAAGAACGGAAAATATTTTTGATTTTTGATAAAAACAAAATTTAAAATTGAAAATTAAAGTAACACAACTAAAGGAAAATAATTCTAAACAAAATTTGTCGCAATTCCCGGCAACGGCGCCAAAAACTTGTTATGCAAATAAATACCAAAATTAATAGGCACATAATTGTACGTTTTACCTGCAAGTGCTCAAGGTCAACATAGTAGTACATGGTGCAAGTACAGGATCATTCCCACGATGATTGCTAAATTTTGTTTAAAATATATATATTCCCTAAGTAAAACAAAATAAAGATTGATTTTGATTTGATAATAATAAAAGGTAGGACTTTGATATCCACCACTAATTATATTTAGATATTATATCATTATGCCAGTGCTTTGATCATGTTATGCATAACTAATGTTTATCAACCTAAGGGTATGGGCGTATACTTCCTAAGCTATAGATTTTCCTAAGTAACAAATTAGGCATGGGTGTATACTCTAACTCTTTTCTTTCTTAAAGGATTTAGCATGGTGTATACTAAGTTATTCTTTAAGAAAGCATGATTCTGTGGAAATCGACAAACACACGAGGCCTAGGGTATGGGTGTATACTCCCGGTTCCCCATGTTAATTAACCCAAGAATCCGATGTGGATATCTTTTGTTACTTTTGTTAAACCCAGGACTCGGTCATCCAAATTGATTTAACTAACTAGTCCATACCACATGCATATGTTGATCAGGCAAACACATATGAGGAATTCATGAAAGCATGAATTAATCAAGTTAAATATCACAACATGATCATCACAAAGGCGCCAATATTGAATATTAACTAAACATAACTAGGGCTTCAATCTAGCCCTACTAAGTAAATTAGTTACACATAAGTTTGATGTTAAACATCTTCATAAAATAAAAGAAAAGGAAAAGAATAAACCTGAAACTTGAACTTGAAGAGCTCCAATTCTTCTCCTTGGAAATTGTGCGTCTATTCTAGAGGTTTAAGGGTCTATTTATAAGCCTTCGGAATATTCTAGAAACCCTAAAAATCATAGGGTTTGAGCCCTAGTTCGCACAAAGCTACAAAACCCTAGAAATTGCACTTTCCATATCAAGGCTGGCAGCTGACTTGTTCATCACGCACGGGTGTGCTCGATCGCAGCCCGTGTGCGCTTGATCGCAAGTGCCTCGCGCTCGTGATCTTCACCTATAATGCACTCGATCGCAGCTCCCCTGCGATCGATCGCACTAGCAGAGCGTCCAATATTCTCAAAATAGCTCTTTTAAGTCTGAAACTTCTGAGATTGCTTCTTTTTCTTTCAATGACCTACAAAAACAAGGAAAACACATAAAAGAGCTAAAATGGCATAAATTAACTAAAACTAAAGGATTAGCACATGTAAGTTAAGGGCTAAAATATGAATATTTTAGCACTTAACAGCGACCCAAAAAAAAAAAAAAAAAAAAAATCAAAATTTCCATTTCTTTTTCCCAAACTCAAGCTTGCATCTTGAGTTTGTGGGAGAATGTTAGAATATTTTGTATTATTTTCTAGGTTTATTCCCTACCTTAATTAGTCTAGGGTTTCTTGTTTATCACTCATAGCCTCTCTATATATAGAGGTCCTTGTAATCACATCAATATATACCAGACGCAATATAGAAGAGATATAGTCTATTATATGCTTCCGCTCTCTCTCTTCTCCCTCTCATTCTTCCACTGTCCAATATATTCAACAATATATTTAACAGGACAAAAATAGAGAATCAATTTTGATTAAAAATAAATAAATTGTTTAATCTTTGTGAACATAATGATGCACATATTTGAGATTTAAGAAGTTACTTTCTGTTTTTGTATAAGAAACCTTTAATGTTGAGAATTTTAGATTGTTATAAAGTTTCACCAATATGCTTGAATGCTTGAACTCAAATCATATCAAGATTAATACACCCTATTATCATATTTCTCTTTCTATGACCTACGTTCACAGGATAAAAGGATTACATTTTGCTCTTATTCCTTGATGAATTTACAATACACAGGGTTCCTATTTATATGAAAGTTGAGAGAATTCAAAACAGAATGAGAGATCAAATCAACTGAGATTTAAACATATTCAACTTTGATTTGATTTGATTACAATCAACTATTGGGATCTATTGCGTAAAATAAAAATAAAAAATAAAAATTATTTTACATGGCAGAAAATAAATAAATCTCCAAGAACTTTAAGTTTCAAGAGAAACATGGCTAGATTTAAAAAGAACACACATATTGATTCAGCCTCTTCTAAGCATTGGGGTGTAGGACTGAGTAATCCTTCTTCATGGGGCGTAGGACTGAGTAATCCTTCTTCATGGGGCGTAGGACTGAGTAATAGTTGTTCAACGCTCTCAACAATCTCGTAGTAGGAATCCATGCTCATCCCTTGTTGTTCTTCATGTTCATCGCGTTCTTCGTCTTCTTCAAGATCTTCAAATAATTAGGGAAATAATTCCTCCATCAAATCTTCTCTTTAATGATTGAATATGACTGTAAGTATGGTCTTACAAAGTTTTTCTCAAGGACAAAAGAAAAACTAGAACCAAAATCTCAAAGAGAGTTTTCTCTCTTCGTGTATTACTCTCTTGGAGGTAGAGGAGTGATTTTGCTTAACAATGGCACCTCTATTTATAGATTTGGGATCCTAAGAGAAGTAGGAGAGAAAACCATGTGGAACTAAGATTAGTATTCCCAGTCCTTCTAGTGGCCGGCCAGGGGGTCAAAATCATGTCCCCTGCCCCTCTAGAAATTTCGCCATGGGGAGAAAATATTCTCCCCATGCTCCTAGGGCTAGAGTTAAAACCCTAGCCCACTCCCACATTACCACTTCCAAGGGCTTTGGTTTTATCCTAAAACCCAATGCTCCATTGACTTTGCTTAGCCCTTTAGAATGAAATTTATTGAGCCCAAAGCTGATGCCCAAACCTATAGAAATTAAATTTTGAGCCTAAAGCTTTATTTAATTTCTTAATCCAATAGGAATTAGATCTTGAGCCCAAACCTCTATTTAATTGTTGAGGATTTTGCCATAAATCTCAATGATTTTATATCTATGTTGACATTCAATGTTTGTAATAGTTTGAAAATAGGTTTGAATACTAGTTTCAACGATACCAATAGAGTTTCATTGAAGGAGTATAAATAGGCTTTATAGTAAAGAGTTTGTTTCATAATGAACTATACATTTGAATGTGATAACTACTCAGATGACTACTGCATAAATTCAAATACCTTACAAAGGATAACTATTATAAGATATAACATTTACAAGATAACATGATTAGACTTTTTCAAATACTTTAGTACTCCAGTCTTCACGTTCCTTATCATGTTGCTGATGATGTGGCTATATTGTTAACATGCCCCCCCTCCCCCCAAGTTAACGGGAGAGAAGAAACCATTATCTTTTCACGAAGTAAAAGAAACCGGGCTTTCGTCATGTCTTTTGTGAAGATGTTTGAAGGTTGGTCATGTGTAGAAATGTAGCAACCCAATATATCTTTGTTAAGAACCTTTTCTCCAACAAAATGGTAGTCTCTTGTATGTGTTTCATGCGAGCATGATACACGGGATTAGAGGATTAAGAAAGAGCTCACAGGTTTCGAAGTAGAAGTGGAATTTGTAATTCGTTGAATAACATACGAATCCAATACATTTTTGCTACAGTAAGAGCCATTGATCTATATTCAACCACAATGCTAGATACTACAGGCTGTTTCTTAGCCACCCAAGAGATGAGGCATGGTCCAAGATAAATTCCATACCCTGTGGTAGATCTTCTATCATCAGGACTACCAACCTAATCTAAATCACAATAACCATTGATCTGCAAAGAACCTTGAGTATAATGTAATCCAAAATCAAGAGTAATATTAATGTAGTGTAGAACATGCTTGGATGCGATAAGGTGAACACTTGTTAGGGAATGGAGAAATTGACATTGTTGGTTGACACTGTAAGCAATGTTAGGCTGTGTGAGTGTACAATATTGCGAGGCACCCACTATATACTGAAACTCAATTGGATCAGCCAAAGGATCCCAAGCAAACCACGAGAGTTTTCCACTTGAAGCATGTGGTGTTGAAGCTGGTTTTGCCCCATCCATCTTTTTCCTACGAAGCAGATTAGCCATATTTTACTTTCAGGAAAAGTACACTTTACCCCCCCAAAGTTTGGGGTAATTTTTAATTCGACCTCTAATGTTTTGATTTTTGCAATGCATCCCCCCAAACTTGCAAATTTTTTTTTCAATTTGACCAATGTTGTCCCAAAATTCGCATAGTGCCCCTAATTTTTTTTGTGACCCCTTTGGCCATCTAGCCATTTTTGAACCCCCAATTTTTTCTTTTTTTATTTATTTATTTATTTTTTATTTTTATAAAAAATAAAAAACAATAGGGGCAATATTTACTATGCAACTCATAAAGTGTACTTTTCCCTTTAGTTTGAGTTAAGAATAAAATCACCCCAAACTTTGGTGGGGTAAAGTGTACTTTTCCCTTTAGTTTAAGTTAAGAAGAACTTATGACTGGCCCGTTTAGCTTGAATCCCGAGAAAGTAAGACAAGGATCCCAAATCTTTGACCGTAAATTCACCATTGAGTTTAGAGATTAAATGTGTAATTGTAGACGTGGAATTGCTGGTTACATGTTGGTTTAAATTCACTTTACCCCTGCTGAAGTTTTAGGGGTTTTTCAATTCGAAACATTTTGAAATTGGCAATGTACCCTCCTAATGCTTCAAAAATTTGCAATTCAGACCCTCCGTTACTAATTTCTATCTAATTGGACGGGAATTAAAAAAAAAAAAGCAATGAGGGTAATTACGTAATTTCATAGATTTTCGTCCAATTTGATCGAAATTAGTAAAGGAATGCCTGAATTGAAAACTTTTGAAATATTAGGGGGTACATTGCCAATTTTAAACATTGAGGTTCGAATTGAAAAACTCCTGAAACTTCAAGGCGATAAAATGAATTTAACCCTTACAAGTATATCATCTACATACACAAGGACAAACACATGAACTAAATTATGATGCAACATAAATAGAGCTATCAATAGCTGATCCTACAAACCCAAAATCCAATAATTCCTAAGAAAGTCACTTAAACAAAGTTCTTGGAGCTTCTTTCAAACCGTAAAGAGCCTTGTGAAGTTTTCACACGTGATCAAGAAAAGTAGAGTCTTCAAAACCCTTAGATTGTTCCACTAATACCTCATCCTCAAGAAAACCATGTAGAAAGGCATTAGATATGTCTAATTGATGGATAAACCAATTGAAATGCACAACCAATGCTAAGACCAACCGGATGGTGGTTGGTTTAATAATAAGGCTAAATGTTTCACTAAATTGATCCCTTCCTCTTGATCAAATCCCTTGGCAACTAACCTGTCCTTACATCGATCAAAGGTATCATCCGATTTTTGTTTAAGTTTGAACACCCGTTTGTTGCGTACCACCTTTTTATGTGAAGGTCTAGGACACAAAGGCCACGTCCTATTGTTTAGTAAGGCAGTGAATTCAGTTTGTATAGCATCAAACCAGCATGGGTTTATCACGACCTGACTACAGGTCTTGGGTTCAGTAGGAAGGACAATTGAGGATAAGACTTGTAGAGAATATTTCGTTGATGAGTATAGTTGGTAATTGGGAAAAAGCGTTGGAGTCAAGGACTTGGTTTGAGAATGAGTGACCATTCTTGGTTGAGGGTGTTGAAGTGTTTCGGTTAAGGTAGGGGAATCATGGCTTGAGAGTTGATGGGTGACATAGGAGATAAGCAGGAAGTATTTTGGGATGTGGCTTGCGGTGGACATGGTGATTAGGATGAGTCATGGTCTAGTGATATGTCATTGGCAAGTGATGTGTCATTAGAGTTGAATTCAGTTTCAACCACTGATCATTCAACAACATCTGATGGGTGAGATGAAGAATTATATAAATTTGAAATAGAAAGAGATGTACCTGAGGACTAAGGAATTGCAATGCCCAGACGAGTGTCCACTGTAGGTTGATTGGAAGCAGGTCTCTTTGCATCTAGAAACTGATCTTCATCCAAACCACGTGTCTCGAGATATAGACACCATTTTCTTGGGGAACTAGACATTGGCAGCCCTTTTGACCACTACTATAGCCAATAAAGTCCAATTTGTGAGAGATGTATGGCCTAAGTAAGGGGTAGCAGTAACATCCAAAGGTTTTAAGAAGAGAATAATCAGGATGCTTCTAGAAGAGGTGAAAATAAGGGGAGGAGTGATCTAAAACAGGGGTAGGCATTCGATTGATTAAAAATAGACTGCAGTCAAGAAAGCATCAACCCAATAAGATTGAGAAAGGTGGGATTGTGCTAGAAGGGATAAACCTATTTTAGTAATATGCCTATGTTTTCTTTCAGCGATGCCATTATGTTCAGCGGTGTAAGGACACGTCAATCTATTTTAACAATATTGAAAATATGTTATATTCACTAATTAAATGATTTGAGTATATGGTGGATGAAATGTCTTTTACGTGCTTAATACAAAGGTTCATCATATATATTATGCATGTGAAAGGTCATAGGATTAGATTGAATATGGATATGGGTGTGAGTAACATGATTATCACACAAGGTTTTAGTCCATAATCCTTGTATCCGTAAATATACAGAGTTCGCAATCAGTAAATGGAACTGTGGCATTCTATTTTGAGAAAAACTATCACACATCGTATCTTGGTGATCTACCTGGATCAAGAGAAGCGGTGACTTCGAATTGATGTGTTGGTGTTGAGCACTTGAGGCATTGAACAAACCACAAAATTTTCTTTCCACAAAGATACTGCGAACCATTCGATTATTGTGGAGTACTTGATTTGGGTGATACTTGAGGACTTATTGCGGGATTAGGTGGGTGCTCATGGTAATTAGTACTTTTGGGTGATGTTGTAAACTTAAGAGTTTTGATCCATGCTTGCATATTAAGGTATAACATGGATCCCTTGTAACGATGATATGTATAGTATGATTTCAGTTACTGTAATGATCCTTGGTAGATGTTCTGGTTGTAATGATTAATATTTATAGAATCTTAATGTTTTTGCTACTTAATATCCTTCTTTTGAAAACTAAAGATCTTTGGGTCTTGTCCCTCACGGAATAAAGGTTGGAGACAACCGTGAAGTTATTTACCAGTTAATTAATTTTCTGGGCGTTACACCGAACCACCCCATTGGGCCATGGGGGTGGTTCGACCACCCTCAAACCAGCCACATGGGAGTGGCTCAGCCACCCCCATGTCCCATCGGGTGGTTCAACCACCCTTAAGTGGCAACCCTCCAAACAAATTTTTAAGGGTTAGGCTCTTAGTGGTGGCTAAACCACCTCGACAATGGCTAACTCCTTTTTTTTACTTCTTTTGTTTCTCCATTTTTCCCAAAGTGGTGGCCAACCCCCTTTTTTTTTTTGCTGAAACACTTTTTTTTTGTTTTGTTAAAAGTTTATTTGAAAGAAAATAAAGAAGAAACTCAACTCTGGACTTCTTCTTGAACAAAACTCATATATAAACCAAATCTATGTTTCTGGAAGCTATAAGGACGTATTTATAGACCCCCAAAGCCCTAAACCTAATAAAACACGAAATAAAGTCTGTTGTTGTAATTCTGTGAGGCCCATCCAGACGAAAAAAACCCCCATTCGGACGGACCCTCCTAAATCTGAAAGGAAAGTGCATAAAACAATGGAAAACTGAAAATAACATATAGTTGTTCGGATGACTTGGAAGGCTTGTGAACAGGCTCCGAACGGACGTTCTTTTGACCTAGTAAACATTGGAATTGTCAAACTCTCGTGAAACATGACTATATAGATCTTTAAGTTAGCTTTAACGCTATAAAGATTACTCCAATTGGAGTTATGAAACTCTACATATGACCTTTTTAGCAGAACTAGTCAGGTGAGAGTTTCTCCTTAATCGTCGCTCTTCTTTATGGAATCCTTAGCTTTCCGGTCTACATCATCCTCCCTAGGTTTGAGAGAATTCGCCCTCGAATTCACATCCTCAACATTAGAGTTCGTAGGGTTTAATTTCCATCCTACATCGTTCTCCCCATGTTGGGGAGAATTCGTCCTCGAATTCGGTTGGCTCTTTCCACGGTGCTTCGAGTTCCCTGTCAACTCATTCCATTCTCCGTTCCTCAAAATGAAGACAAGGCAATACCCCACAATAAACATGATGCTCTTCATCATTGACATACCTTGATGATTGTCGTGAAGGCCCCACACACCACTTGGCAATATTTCGTGCTTGTCATACTTCCCTCATTCCTTTTTCCTTCCATTTGCCATAACCTAATACTCAAGAATGAGTCAGCCACTGTTTCCCTTATGAACATGTAATTTTCCTCATCCGCATAGAACTCATTAGAGTCATGGTTATGAGAATCCGACAAGATTTCGTCTACACCAAGGAAATCAACATAACCCAATTCTTCATCACTAAAATTAGGCACTTCACCTGGAAGGTCTTCATTAACCTCTTCATAATCAGCGATGTCATCCATAGGTTCTTCCTCTTCCAATGGGTCATCTTTCTCGGGGTAGAGGCCGCCAAACATGGGAAAATCCATCTTCTTCGTACTCTTCCTCTAGGTCGGATGGAAAAGGTATTTCATTCGTATCTACCTCATTGACATCATCATCATTGGTTAGTGGGGAATCCCAATCCACAAATCCTTGTGATGGATCTTCAACATCTTCATACTTGAACTCTTCATTAAGGAACTCAGATTCCTGTAACTCTTCATCCATGGATTCCTTTTCCTCCTCCAGCGAATATGGGTTTGGTTGATGAATTTGAGGCTCGCGGATAACGGTCAAGTTGGCCTGTCGCGGCATCTCCGCCTCCATCCGTGCCCTCTGTCATTGAGATTGCACCCTACGAACGACAACCACTTTACCTTCATCCATAAAGCGTGGAGTTGGTTGATAGTGACGAACTTTAGGACCGTCCATGTTGCCCAATCGGGTCGCGATGGTCTCTATCTATTTCCACAGGATCTTCACTTCATCCTCCATGCGTTGCCAATGAATTGCCGATTGATTCGTCATCTCCGCCTCCTCCCTAGGCACCCTCTTTTTCTTGGCCTTTTCTATGTTTCTTTTTGGGTGTCGAGCTCGACGACTACATCCCATGATATAGAATGGGCTTGTGCCATTGGAAATTCCTTTTGTACTCCATGCCCCGCATAAGGATTGACACGTTTACCTTTAACGATAAATTTGTCTCCCGCTCCTGCGTACAGCGGTCTTGGTTGATGACGACGAACGCTCGAACCATCCATGTTGGCCAAGTGATCGGTAGGAACCCCATGTTGGGTGCGCGTACGCTCGTTCTTCCGCATGGTTAGACCACCAAAGCTCTTCTCCATGTGTCGCAAACGAATGGCCGGTTGCTCCTTACGTGCTACCTTTATGCGCATGTGCACTTTGTTCTTGTCTGCACAACGGTTGCCCCTTTGCATTCATGGAAAATAACTTGGGCTTTGATACCAACTGACGTAGCGTGACTTAGTGGGCTGTAGCGAATAACAACAATAAGAAACATGATAAAAACTTCTAGACCATGAGACTATCAAAGATCTAAGAAATCTTCTCAAAACGCTAGAACTGATCTAGGGTTTGAAGGAAAATAAGGAAGAAACTCTACTTTGAGACTTCTTATTGAACAAAACTCATATATAAACCAAATTTGCATTTCTGGAGGCTATAAGCACGTATTTATAGAGCCCCAAAACCCTAAACCTAATAAAACACGAAATAAAGTATGTTATTCTAATTCTACAAGGTTCGTCCGAATAGGATAAACCCCAGTTCGGATGGACCCTCCTAAAACTGAAAGGAAAGTGCTTAACACAATGAAAAACTGAAAATAACATATAGTCATTCAAACGGCTTGGAAGGCTTACAAACGGGCTGCGAACGGACGTCCTTTAACCTAGTAAACATCGGAATTATCAAACTATCAGAAACATGGCTTTGTAGATCTTCAAGTTAGCTTTCCAACACCAAAAAGATTGCTCTAATTGGAGGTCTGAAACTCTAGATATGGTCTTTTTAGTAGAACTCGTCAGATGCGAGTTTCTCCCTAATCATCGCTTTTTTTTTTTTTTTATGGAATCCTTAGCTTTCCGGTCTACATTACTAATGTGTATCTATTTTTAATATTTTCACTTTCAAGAAAGGCATCAGCATCAACCCTAGGGTCAACGCTGTTAAACATGTATTAATGCCAACTTTTGGAAGTCGACGCTCATAATAGGGCATCAACGTCAATTTTAAAGTTGACGCTGATGTGTTATTATTAGCATCGACCTTTTTCATTGGTAACGAGATAATGTCGTCGCGATGACATATCCATGTAGACTTTTTGTCAACACTATTATATATATTTTTTTTTTGCAATATTTGTAATGACTATTAGAGTCGACTTTTGAGTTTCCGTGAATGGGGTTAATTCTTGTAGTGAGAGTTCTTGTAAAAGTCTTTGGATTACTCAAATGAAGTTTATCTATCTCAACTGTAGTTTTATCCTTGTCAATGCCTTTCGAATGAAGTTGAATACTATGAGTTGTGTAGGGATGGAGTGCCACATATCTATTTTCTTACAAAGGATGCCACATGCTATAATGCAATAACCTTGGCATCTAGATCCAAATAAGTAGGGATGTAGTCCTAGAGATATACAAGAATATTACAACTTATTGAAATCCACAAAAAAACACATGAAACATAATTAAATTCAAAACCTGGGCCTAAAACATAACATACTTTTGATAATCTTAGTCATCTTGGGAGGAGCATCCGAGTGAATGCATAATATTGTCTTTCGCAACTGCTCTTATTTCATCTTTCAGTTAATGGTTTTGGCCATACTACTCCATTCTCGTTCCACGGAAAGTAATTTTAGGGCATTTGAATTTCTCCATGGATTTCAAACCAGGAAATGATAGCCAAAGCTTTTTCAAATCTATCTCTAAGTCATTCAAGAACTTTAGACGTAGTACCTGAACATTCAGCCACTTGTCATTCTCCTGAATTGTATGTAGATTTTGGAGGTTCCCTCCACTGATGTGCAGTTTCTTTTGCTTCGGAAGATGTGGAGGCCGCAACCAACCAGGTGACGTCGTACCAGGGTAACACTTCAAATCCAATTTCTCTAGTGTCTCAAAAACTTTATCAATTAAGAGATCTGGCGTTGATGCAACCTTGTCATCCTTTCTATTATCTCCAACATTCTCTGGATTCATGCTACTTCCTGCCATTGCTTGTGCTACAGTATCCTTGTCTTTATTTTTGTCACCCCCGCTGTTCTTCAGACTTGCGGTGGTTTTAATCGTTGGTTGTGACACACCTTTGACTTGCTTTGTCCCATCTTCACTTTTCTGTCGACTCTTGGTGTTGGTGCAATTGGTTGCTGCAATATTTTATTCTCTCCAACGTTACTTGAACTCGTAGTTGTTGCCCAAGCCAGTCCTAGAAGCCCTAGGAAACCTAGAAATTTCGGAGCTTTAAGTCCAAGTCCAATTAGGATAAAGAAAACTTAAGTCCAAATCGGAATAGGATTCTCCCCGAATTGCGTTCCTATCTTACGGGGCGATTTTGGCATTGCGACGCTCCGAGTTAGGAAAATTCTATTTCACAATTATTTGTAGAAATTTGAGTTATCTTTCCAGTGCCGCTTGAATCACCTCAATCGGATATTTGATCTGAAAGTTATGGCCAGAATACCGAGATGTATGCAGAATCCAAATTTGAATCCAATCCGATTTTGACTCCAATTTGAGAAATTTCGAATTAATCATTTTCTTTATTTGATTAAACTTAACCATGATTGGTTAAGTTTAACCATATCTTCTAGGTCTTCTCAAAGTGTGCTTTTAAGCCTAAAATCAATGAAATTAATTGCATGTTTATTTATAACCTGAAAACAATAAAAACAAAACAAAATCAAACAAATAACAACGCTAAGGAATTAACATGCAAATTAAGGGGCTTGAATGTGCAACATTCGGTGCTTATCACACCCCCAAACTTACATATTGCTAGTCCCTTAGCAATACAAAACAGAAAATAAACTAAAAAACAAAAAGATAAGTCCATCTTTCGTGGAATGTACGATTGCATTTAGCATATGCAACAAGCCTTTTAAACCCCGAGGCATTCCCTAGAGGACAAGTGAAGTCTCGTGAGGGTTTTCCAGGAATGATACCCACAAACATTGTCATCATTATGTCATTCAAAAGGATAAAGTATCACAAAAATAATGGTTCTCATTCATTAAGAAGCCTAAAATTATGAACTCCATCTTCAAAATTTCAAGGAATTCACAAGTCAAATGACTTACCAATGGCAGATTGAGATACAACAAGTTTCAATTAGTGCAAAGTGAACTAACACATAATCATGAGGCTTCAAAATAATTCCAATATGAATGAATCAACATCTCAGAATTTATTGGACTTCATATCAAATGAAACAACCAAGGCATACATTTTTTTTCTTTTTTTCTTTTTTTCTTTTTTCTTTTTTTCTTGTTGTAGGCTTTGCAATGCTTAGCTCCCTTAAGCTTTCTAGTTGACCCATGTATCGAGTGTTAGGCCAATGTCTCCCAAACCAAATGGCTTTAGGGCACTAGGTGTAAAGACACCCCTAAGGACTTACTAACTCGAGTCAAAAAGGTTATGAAGCTAAGCTAGTCATTTTATTAATCAACCCAAAAATTTCACTTTTTGACGCGAACAGTCACTACTTAATGAGGCAAGAGGTCCGGTTACTCAGCGAAAAATTCAAACTTGATTTTTATTTATTTTTATTTTTTTATACATATATAGCATACCAAAGTTATTCAGCCAATATGTCACCCAACAGAATTCAAGACATTGAAAACAAACATAATTGGTCTAAAAATTCATACCTCACGAACATATGCTAGTGTGCTCAAGATAGATTTAAATTGAAACAAGAAGCATCTCATGTTGCCAAAAGTAAGTAACAAGACTCAAAATTCCTAAGTCATATGATCATGTGTTCATAACTTTAAGCCTATTAATGAAATTTAAACCAAAATCAAAGCTCAACCATATGCTTAAGAATGACATAACAACAAAAATGGAATGTGTTTTGTTTTTCCATACCCCCAAACTTGAATCATACATTGTCCCCAATGTATGTATAGAACTAAAGAATAAGATCAAAAGTATAGGAATACCTGAATGAGCAAATGGGGGCATATCATACCCCCAAACTTGAATGCAAAAACACATGTCCTGAAAAACAAAGTGATACTCCAACCAAATACCAATCAAGTGCATACATTGTTGCAAAAATATAATCAAGGAAGGAAACAACAATGGATAAAGTAAACCTGGATGGAGATCATATACCCTGGTGGAATGAGGAGTCAAGCGCACAGGGCCTGCACTTGATTCTATGAAATTGACTCATCTAGTCAAAATATATGGAATCTGCTAAGTCAACGAAATCCACATCCTTGATTCGCACAGTATTCTTTGACCCTTAAGTTTAAATTTGAAGCACCAATCTTTTCTTCTCTTGGACCAAAGAGAATAATGTTTACCCACAAATGGGTAATTCCAAATGTCAGCATATTGAGGTAGATCCCTCTGAGTACTCCCAAACAATTTCTCATCCGAAAAGGAATCATGAATTAGAATAAAATGGGAAGAATACTTAGGGAATTTTTCTACCTCGATGGTCTCTTTTTGCTCGTCTAACAGCCCTAACAGACTACCCTCCTGGCCTCTTGGTAAGTCATAAGAAATAATGACCGGGATAGTGTCATCTGTCCCTAAGAATGAAGATTTCAGATTACCTGGAACAAGGGCTCGGGGCTTATATGGCATCTCGGGAATAGGAGGTGATGGTGAAGAAGCCTTAGTACTCGCTTCCTTGCTTTTTTCCCGATGTAGATCCTGTGGGACCTCAATTTGCTCCTCCTTCCTTTCTTCCACGTGGTTTTTGACCACCTCTCCACTCCTCAGTGTGGTGATAGCTTGCTCATGACAAGAAGTACTCTCTTCCTCCATGTAGTTTTCATCAGGAATGGCCACCGGGTGACTTTGAAGCTCTTCTTCTTCCATCCTATTGAGGTGGTTGATGATTTGTTCAACATGAGCTTCCATCTTGTCGTCTATCTCGGTGAAGAATTGAGGAGTATAACGTTCCTGTTGAGATTTCACCATCTGTTTTATCTCACCCGTTAGCTCACTTATCATTTTTAGTATCCGAGCCTCAAAATTAGAATCTGAGGGGGGTGGATCGGCCTGGTATATCTGTTGTGGAGTTGCTTGATATTGAGGAGAATAGGATTGATCATTGAATTGCGGATATGCCTGATGGTACAGTTCATGACGTTGTGGAGCATAATTCCCAGGAGCTTGAGCTTGCCACGAGAGATTAGACTGGTTGCTCCATGCCGGGTTATAGGGATCAGAATAAAAGTCATTCCCCGGTCTAGAGAACGGTCTGTTCATAAGCTCATAAGAATAATTAGAAAATTGTCCTGATGTAGGACAATCTCTCACATGATGATAAGGACTATAGCTATATGAACATGGTCCATGAGGTGTTGGAATGCCTCCCCACATGAACTAAACAAATAGAATTAACATAAAATAACAACAGAAAAATAAATAAAAACAAAAACTCACAAACGGCCCTTAGGTGCACTTCGGGTTTTGGATGCAGGTTGCCGCAAGTGCGCTCGATCGCACGGCAGGGTGCACTCGAGCGTACTGCCGCAGATGGGTGCGAGCGCAGGAGGGGAAGGCTTGAACGCTGCTTGCTTGATTCCTGTTGAATTGCGTCCGTGCGCTCGATCGCAGTCACAGAGAAGGCAACTACGGACCTGCTTGAGAATTCTAAATAATAATAATAATAATAATAATAATAATAATAATAAAAAATAAAAATAAAACACAAAAACAGAATTAAAGTTAGCAACAGAAAACAGGAAAATCGATTATTAAGCTAAAATTAATCCTTAAAATTTGTCAATAAAACTGTTAAGCAGTCCCCGGCAATGGCGCCAAAAATTGATGTGGTATTGTTGTGACCAAAAATATCAATTATAAAAATAATTACTTGCAATAGGACGAATCTTTGTAGGATACGGCTATAGAGAGGGTGTCGAACCTCAAGGACTGCATGGGTTTTGTTATCAAATTCGAAAGATCAAAATTAACTTAATTAAAAAGAGAATTGATTTGATTTTCTTTAAAAGTAAAGTGCATGAAAATAAAGATAAAAAGTATGAGAGATAGAATAGGGGGTTGATTTCACCACTAACCGCATAACAATGGTCAATCAGATTTAATCCAAAAATTCATTCTATGCATGTTATAAATAAACAAGAAACTACCTTATTAAAGAATAAGTATAATCCATCTTCAGTTGGCACGGATCGTCCACGTAACTACTAAGATGCGGTACGACCCGTCTTCCCTAGGTATGAATTATCAAATTCTATAACAGGATACATACAATCAATGAATAAGTGTAACCCAGCTTCGGTTGGCACGGACTGTCTACCTAAATTACACTAAACTATGGTGTAGTACAATCCGTCTTCCCTAGGCATGGCCTATCAAATCCTATTGATCATATGTCAATTAAACCCATTGTATAACCATCATTCTCATGATCACAGAAAACAAGAATGATTTGAGATCAATAAAAGTAAAATACTTTCTAAGACAAGAGAAGAATTTCACAAGTATTGATTTTGGAATTTAAGAACAATTGCATTGAATAATTAAGAACATAATGAAAAGGTAGCAATTCTCATAATTATACAATCAACATGCATAAATTGAAAATCTAGAAATACAATTAAACCATTGTTACTTGGAAAGGGCTACATCATCACCCTATTACAGAATTAGCCGCTCATCGGGGTGCTAGGATGGCCTCCTTCCATGGATTATCTCCTCTTCAACTTGTCAAGCCTCCAAGAAGATTTTTGTATCTAAAACTAAGCACACCTTCTCTTGAAGGTTAAGGGTCTATTTATAGGGAGCAAGCCAGTCCTAGAAGCCCTAGGAAACCTAGAAATTTCGGAGATTTAAATCCAAGTCCAATTAGGATAAAGAAAACCTAAGTCCAAATCGGAATAGGATTCGCCCAGAATTGTGTTCCTATCTTGCGGGCCGATTTTGGCATTGCCGCGCTCCGAATTAGTAAAATTCTATTTCACAATGATTTGTAGCAATTTGAGTTACTTTCTAGTGCCGCTTGAATCACTTCAATCGGATATCTGAACTGAAAGTTATGGCCAAAATACCGAGACGTATGCAGAATCCAAATTTGAATCCAATCCAATTTTGACTCCAATTTGAGAAATTTCGAATTAATCCTTTTCTTTATTTGATTAAACTTAACCATGATTGGTTAAGTTTAACCATATCTTCTAGGTCTTCTCAAAGTGTGCTTTTAAGCCCAAAATCAATGAAATTAATTGCATGTTTATTTATAACCTGAAAACAATAAAAACAAAACAAAATCAAACAAATAACAACGCTAAGGAATTAACATATGCAAATTAAGGGCTTGAATGTGCAACATTCGATGCTTATCAACAACCAAAAGTCAAAGTGGCGTGCTGCGAGGGAGGGTTGGTGTCACCACCTCTGTTGCTAAATTTAGCAACAGAACAACGGGAAAAATATGCTCAAGTGGACAATAAAGACATATATATGAAGACAATATGAGAGCATACATGTGTCTAGCGCTTTACATATTTAACTTACATAATAAACTAGGTCAATTTTTGGTCATGTGCGTGGGCGAGGCATGCATACACAATACACGTACAAGTAGCCCTAGATTTGACCTTTTATCATGCTATGGGTTGACTTTGAGGATTCTAGGTGGTCTCTTGCATTTTTAGGGAATCGAGGGAGCTCAAAGGTTCTTTTCTTTTAACAGGTTCTTTCCTTGTGCAGGTGTAGTTGTTGAGTAATGATAAGGAATACTAGAGTCCTTTTTAAATCCCTTCAAATGTGATGTAGCATTTAAAATCACCAATAGATCAAAATTCAATAATGATCATCTCAAATTTAAAGGTAATTTTAAAAGACACGTCATATTTGGGAGGACTCCACTCCTAATATCATTACTTGTAGTTGTCATATTTACTGTTGGGATCTTACTACAAAAATTCACATTTAATGACATTTGAATAGTGACATTTTTAGAAAATGTCACTAAATTGCGACTTTTTAGACTATTCAAACATCAATATTCATAAAACAGTGACATTTGAATAGTGACACATAAATAGTGTTACGCAGCCTTGCGGACCACCTGTGAGTTTAGGAGTGGCCCGAGGCCACCCCAAAGCAGATTGGGGGTGGCCTGCCTCACGGGTGGCCCATGAGCAAACACACTCAAAAGTCATAACTAATTCTTTGACAAATAACTAAATTAATGTGAATAGAGTGTGTGAGTCATATTTCAGATTTTCTCTTTTCTACTACGAATATCATCTTTTCACTTTTTTGATTTTTGATTTTTGATTTTCTCTTAATATAATAATACGATAATCTTGTTTGCACGAAGAAAAGGAGGAAATTCTACAAAAGTGAATGAGCAAATAGATAAAGTGAAGCATGTGATACGATATTTAAAGAAAAATCAAGAAACAACTTACTTTGTGTTAAATCAAGAAACATCTTCTCACTTTGAAGTCTATTTTATCAAAGTTTTGCAATGCCAAAGTATAAAGATAAATAGGTTTGACATCTATTATTTAGGGCTTGTTTGGGATTGCATTTGAAAGACTTAAAAGTGCTTTTAACTCTTAAAAAGTCTGTTTGAAGAAAAAAATACTTGTTTGGTAAAAAAATTTAAAAGCACTTTTAAGGGTCCAAAAAGTCTAAAAATGGCCAAAATGCACTTTTGGCAAAAGTTTAAAAATGAAGCTTTTGCTTAAAAGTGATTTTTGACTTAAAAGCTCTATTTCTCAAATGCAATCCCAAACAAGTTGTTAGTCCCCTTCCAACGTTTTTATTACAACAAGAATATCATCTTTTAACTTTATCTTCCAAACAAGCAAGGTTTTGTTTTCAAAAGAATCATATTTAGAGCAACACCCCCTAACAAGCAAGGCATTGTTTTCAAAACAATCTTACTTAAAACCTGGTTTGGTATTGTGATTTTAAACTAAATCCCATAAAATAGATAGTTTAGGATCAGGGCTGGCTCAGGCCCTAGGCGAGTTAGGCCCTCGCCTAGGGCCCCCAATTTAATAAGGCCTCCCAAAAAAAAAATTTCGAGTTAAAAAGAATTTGGAAAAAAAAAAAAAAAATTATTTTGGACCAAAAAAAAAATTGAAGGCCCAAATTTTTTTTTAATAGGGCCCAAAATTTTTTTTCTAAGGCCTCAATTTAATAAGACCCCAATTAATAAGCACATTATAAATTCTAAAAATAATTCAAAATAAATAAAAAAAGAGACAAAGCATTAAAGGCCTTACATCATTACATGCTAATTCCCTAGAGCTCTACACGCCTGAAGCCTGTAGTACACGCCTACCTATCCAGTCATGCTCTTAGCCTCTTTCTGAAAATTTTTTGTTTTAGTGAGAAAATATATTCGTTAGAAATAAAATATTGCCATTTATTTCTTATTTATTATTTAGCCATCTAGGGAAAGACAACAGCCAAAAATATGAACTGTTGTCAGCTTAGTAAGTCTACCATGGACATTTTAAATATCAAAATCTCTCTATTTGCCATTTTACCTCTTCTCTTTGCTTGCTCTTTTCTAAGTTTTTCTTCTCTGCCTATCTCATTTTCTCTTCCTCTCTGACTCCGAGTGACCGAGTCTCCTGTCCTATCTCCAAGAACTGCTTCATAATTCCTTTGCCAAATCAAGTTTTATTGTTCTATTTTAGTCATTTATTTTATTATAGTCTTTTTTTTTTTTTTTTGATAAATTGTGTTTGTTTAATTTGTTAGTATTTTTAATTAAACATGTCTACTAGAAAATATGCATCTGAATATGAAAAACTTTTTTTTTTTTTTTTTAAAAAAAAAGTAGACAAATTGATTGAATCTAAAAGATGAGCTCTAAATAAATTTGTTATTAGCAATAAACAAAATATCGAGGATAATTTAGGTGAAAAACTCATAAATGAAAAAGAAACTCATCAAAAAGAATTAGAAGATAATGAAAATGTCATTGATGTATCTAATTCTATTGCTACAAATATTTATGGCCCTGGCCAATGGAAAAATATTGCATCTTAAAAAGCGAGAAGAAGAATTTATTTATTTATATATATTTTACTTAAAAAAAAAAAAAATTTGTTAGGCCAAATTTCAAAGTTTTGCCTAAGGCCCCAAAATACATTGAGCTGGCCCTGTTTAGGATTGCGTTTTCTGTGTAAGCTGTAATTTTAAAGGTCAAAATACGATTTTGTCAAACGCTTAATTGCCTTGTTAAAAATCACTTTTTCAAATCGCACATTTTAAAATTACTATGTTTAAAATCGCAAACCTAAACAAACACTTTATATATATATATCAATGTGCTCTGCATTCTTCGCATTCTTTTTTGTCTTTGCCATGCTAAACATAGACAGAGGAACAGGAAAGAAAAGAAGAGGCACTCGGCTTATTTAGAAGTGAAAAATCACTTTTATGTATATTTCAACAAAATTATTGGATCAATAGAATCTTGAGTTAATTGGCTGTAGCATATGCAGTCTTAATCCTTAACATATTTCGGGAACTCACTCTCTCCCTGAGCTCTTGTAGAACCTGTGTTCTTTTTCTTTCCCTTTTCTTTCGTTCTTCTCTTTGCTCTTCTCATTACTCTTTGATTATGGATTTCTTAACTCAAGAACTAGATTCCCTTATTGCTCAGACAGCGGCACTAACTTGGGAGGACCCTTCCTCTCAACTAGAAACACTTTCCCCTGAACTCGTTAATGATGAACTTCTACCTTTGGTAGGACAGGTCATCTCCCAAAAAACACAAAACAATCAATCTGTTAATGCTAGCCTGATCAAAGCTTGGTTCTTTGCCCAAACACTTTTCTGTTTAAATTTTTTGAGAAGGAACACATATCCAAAATCCTCAAACAAGTCTGGAATGTAAATGGTTTCTTACTAGCTATACAAGTTTGGTCTCCCACAGTCACTTTAGGTGAACTTTCCCTCAAAGAAGTACCTTTCTGGATTCAAGTTCACGGGCTTCCTCTGCACAACATGTCTATCAAAAATGCCATTGCTATTGGTAAAGGATTGGGCCACCTTGTGAAGGTTGACGATGCTAGTGGTGTTGATAACACCTTCCGTAGCTATCTAAGGCTCCTTGTTAAAATTGATGTCAGCAAGCCTTTGAATCCTAGTTTGAACTTCCACTTGGGTCAGTCTGAAGTATGAAAGGTTGGATGTCTATTGCACAAATTGTGGTTTGATTGGTCACAAGCAATTTTCTTGCCAAGCCTCTCAAGTTGACAGAGTTTCGTCCATGTACAAAATCTCTCTCAAAGTTACCATTTTTTCAAACTTGCTCTCTCCTTCAGCTATCACTCATCATGAGGGGAAAAGCTTTGTTTCTTCTTCTCCAGTTTTAGGTCTCAGAATTGATCCCACATTGCCATGCATGACCAGCTCTCAACCCCATGCAAACCAGCTAGAAATCCGCCTCAATCCTCATAACTCCCTGACACCTCAACAACCTTCTCTCTTGTCCCAAAACCCGAGGTCTATTTCCTCCATTACACAAGACACCCCCTCACAAAATATTCCTGCTCCAATCCCACCTACTGCTGCAAGATTGGACACCCCACTTGAAAAAACTTAAAATGCCTTATGCTTGTTTCAGAAACCTATTCAACTTTTTTCCCCTAAGCATTCCCCCTCAACTAGCATGTTAGTTTCCAACCAATCATTGGATCCCAACTCTATGGACCTAACCCAATATGGACCCATTAACCTCCCTTTATCAGACAAAGCCCATAACTCCCAACTTAAGCCCATTCCTTCTGAAAATTTAAACTCTACGGCTACTATCAACACCCCCAACTTCCCTTCTATTCCCGCCAAATCCTTCCCCACTTCAACCAAACACTCCAAGCAGACAAGGAAATCTCCCTATCACACCCGTCCCCCAAAAGAACCCTCCTTATCATCTCCAGAAAATCCTTCCCCTAGCCCTCCTTCACCTCCCTCCCTCTAGGTCAGTAGGAAAAGGCTTAGAATTTTTGATATGATCTCTCCTTATAAAAAAGGACCTGGTGCTACCTCTGAAAATGCTAACTCTCCAGACTCATCCCTTTCTCAAACTCCTATGTTCACACCAGGTTCTGCTGGAAAACTCCCAGCTAGGTCCTTATTCAAAGCTGCTAGAAAAGGGAAAAACAAACTGGTTTCAGTAGTTGTGATTGCTGAAGTTTAATATGTGAAGAAGGGGGGGCTTTGTCAAGCCTCCCCAACACCAATGAAAATTTTATCCTGGAACTACAGGGGGCTTTCTCGTCCTGCTGAAGTTCGAAGTTTGAGGATGTTGATCCGTGATCAATCTCCTGATGTTCTTTTCCTCTTTGAAACTAAATCCCCTCCTACCCAAGTCTCTGCCACTTTGAACAGGCTTGGCTTCTTTCTCATGTCTTAAGTTGCTCCCTCTAATACTAGTGGTGGTTTGGTTCTCTCTTGGTGTCCAGGAGTGGACCATGAATGTTTTATAACCAACAAGAATAATATTTTTGCTTGGTGCTTTTCTGATCCTCCCCACTCTCCTTGGCTTCTCTCTTGTGTGTATGGTCTTCCTGATAGAAGAGATAGAATGGTGTTCTGTGACTCTTTTGCCTCTGTTGGTGATCTTTTTGAAGCCTCTTGGCTGTGTATAGGTGATTTTAATTCTGTTTTGGATCAATCTGAGAAGCTTGGTGGGAGACATGTAGCTAGCTCTTCCCACTACCCCTTTAGAAGCTTCATTGATCGTTTTGGTATGATTGATATAGGGTTTGCTGGAAATCCTTTCACTTGGTGCAACAATAGGCAAGGAATGGATACTATCAAGGAAAGGTTGGATAGAGGTTTGGCTTCTCCAAATTGGGTTCATCTTCACCCTGAATACTCCTTGCTCCACCTCCCTACTCACAACTCTAACCATAACCCCATCTCCCTAAACACCAACAACACTTCCCTTTTCCTTCTTAGACCTTTTAGGTTTGAGGAATTTTAGACCAAAGTCTCTTCTTGTGGTCACATTATAGAAGCTGCTTGGCAAAAATTTGTTCCTGGTAACCCTGCCTCTTGTCTTCCTAAGAAACTCAAAAATACCAAATCAGCCTTATTGAAATGGAAGTCTCAACATTTTGGTAACATTCAAGAAAAGATAAGGCTACTCTCTTCCTTTTAGATTCTATCCAGCAATCTCCTCCCTCTCCCTCCACTTTTGATCAGGAAATTAGTTTGAAGCTGGAATTGGAGAATCTCCTTAGCAAGGAAGAAATCCTCTGGCGCTCTAAATCCAGAGCAACCTGGTTGACTTGCAAGGACCTCAATACTAAGTATTTTCACACTTCTACTCTTATCAGGAGAAGATCCAATGTTGTGAACTTTCTCAAGTTGGATTCTGGTGATTAGGTTTTTTCAAGAGCGGATATTGGTGGGAATTTCTCTACTCACTTCTCAACCTTCTTAACTTCTTCTAATTTCCCCATTGAAGCTGAAATGTTGGATTTATTCTCTCTTATCATCACTGAGGAGGAGAATGTCTCTTTATGCTCCATCCCCTCCGAGGAAGAAATTTTTCAAGCTTTATCAAGTCTTGGCTCCACTAAAGCTCCTGGTCCAGATGGCTTTACTGCCCTTCTTTTCAATAAATAGTGGTGTCATGTCAAAGTGGATGTTCAGCAATGCATTTGGAGTTTCTTTGAGAACAACTTTCTTTTGAGGGATCAGAATCACACTTTTATAGCCTTGGTTCCCAAGATAAGTGGCTCTCACACTACTCATCAGTTCAAACCTATAAGCCTATGCAACATAGTCTATAAGATCATTACTAAAATCTTGGCTAACAGACTGAAGTTGCTTCTTCCCAAGATCATATCTCCTCTACAATCTGCTTTTGTTCCAAAGAGGAATATCCAAGACAATACGATTCTGGCTCATGAGCTCCTTCATACTTTCAAATCCAAGAGAGGCAAAGGTGGTTACATGTTTCTCAAGATGGATATGGAGAAGGCTTTTGATAGAATGGAGTGGGAATTTCTCGTCTATTATGGAAAAATTGGGGTTCAACCCCATTTGGATCTCCTGGATTAGAATTTGCTTATCCTCTTTGATGTGGTATTTTTGTGTCCAAAAATATCAATAATAAAAATAACCACTCGCAATAGGACGAATCTTTGTAGGATACGGCTATAGAGAAGGTGTCGAACCTCAAGGACTGCAGGGGTTTTATTATCAAAATTCGAAAGATTAAAATTAACTTAATTAAAAAGAGAATTGATTTGATTTTCTTTAAAAGTAAAGTGCATGAAAATAAAAGAGATTTAAAATAAGAGAGAGAATGTAGGGTATTGACTTCACTTCTATCCACACAACAATGGCTAATCATAATTAATCCCATAAATTCATTCCATGCATGCTATAAATAAACAAGAAACTACCTTATTAAAGAATAAGCATAATCTATCTTCGGTTGGCACGGATCGTCCACTTAACCACTAAGATGCGGTACGACCCGTCTTCCCTAGGTATAAATTATCAAATTCTTTAACAGGATACATACAATCAATGAATAAGTGTAACCCATCTTCGGTTGGCACGGACTGTCTACCTAAATTACACTAAACTAGGTTGTAGTACAATCCGTCTTCCCTAGGCATCGCCTATCAAATCCTATTGATCATATGTCAATTAAACCCATTGTATAACCATCATCCTCATAATCATAGAAAACAAGAATGATTTGAGATCAATAAAAGTAAAAGACTTTCTAAGACAAGAGAAGAATTTCACAAATATTGATTTTGGAATTTAAGAACAATTGCATTTAATAATTAAGAACAGAATCAAAAGGTAGCAATTCTCATAGTTATACAATCAATATGCACAAATTGAAAATTTAGAAATTAAATACAATCAAACCATTGTGCTTGGAAAGGGTTACATCAACACCCCACGAAGTGGTTTAGCCGCTCATGATCTTCTAAGCTCCAAAGACAATTTACTGAATTTTTACTCTAGAAAGCGGTGTGTCTTTTCTCAATGCTTAGAGGCCTATTTATAGGGCTTAGGAGAGTCCTAGAAGCCCTAGTAATCCTAGAAATTTCGGAGATGTAAGTCCAAGTCCAATTAGGATAAAGAAAACCTAAGTTCAAATCGGAACAGGATTCGCCCAAAATTGCGTTCCTATCTTGCGAGGCGATTTTGGCATTTCTGCGCTCCGAATTATGAAAATGCTATTTCATAATGATTTTTAGGAATTTCAGTTAGCTTTCCAATTCCACTTGAATCACCTCAATCAGATATTCTAACTGAAAGTTATGGCCAAAATACTGAGACATATGCAGAATCCAAATATGAATCCAATCCGATTTTGACTCCAATTTGAGAAATTTCGAATTAATCATTTTCTTTATTTGATTAAAGTTAACCATGATTGGTTAAGTTTAACCATATCTTCTAGGTCTTCCCAATTTGCCCTTTTAAGCCCAATTTTCAATGATTTGTCAAATAAGACCTGAAACACAAAAACAAAACAAAATCAAACAAATAACAACGCTAAGGAATTAACATATGCATATTAAGGAGCTTGAATGTGCAACATTCGGCGCTTATCACTCTTCCTCTTTCTCCATTCTTCTTAATGGAAGCCCTTTTGGTAATTTCTCCCCTAAAAGAGGGTTGAGAGAAGGAGATCCCCTTTCTCCTTTCCTCTTTATTTTGGGTTCTGAAGTCTTCTCTAGACTTAATGTTCAAAGAGGAAAGAAATGGTTCTATAAAAGGTCTTCCGATTGCTAGGAACTGCACTGCTATTCATCATCAGTTGTTTGCTGATGATCTTCTAATTTTTGGGAAAGCTACTATCTCTGAAGCTGGTTGTATTAAATCTTGTTTGGATAAGTATTGTAGATGGACTGGTTAGTCCATCAATGCTGCAAAATCTTCCATCCGTTTCAGCAAGAACACCTATCCCTCCACTTCTTTAGCTATCTTCAACATTATTCCTTATCCTACTAATCCTTCCACCTCTTTTTATCTTGGCCTCCCTATTCTAATGGGGAATTCTAAGAAAAGAGCTTTCAGAGGTCTTCTTGACAAGAAGATTGGAGAGCAAAATCTTTATCTCAAGCTAGCAGGTTGGTTCTAATAAAATCATTGGCTGCTGCTCTTCCTCCTTATGCCATGAGCTCTTTCTTGCTTCCCATTAGTCTCTACTCTGAACTTGACAAGAGCTTCAAAAACTTTTGGTGGGGTTTTCCCCCTAAAAAAACCAAGAACCTTTCTCTGAAGGCTTGAGACTCTTTTTGTCTTCCAAAGGAGTTAGAAGGCTTGGGTGTCAGAAAAATGAGAGAAGTTAACTTGGCCCTCATTTCCAAGTTAGGATGGAAAATTCACTCAAATGCAAACTCTTTGTGGGTAGCTCATTTGCGAGGTAAGTATTTCCACTCTTGTTCTTTTCTCTCCCTCCCTTCCCTTTCTTCTTCCTCCTCTTGGTTATGGAAAGGTATCCTTAAAACTCAATCTTTTATCTCTCAAGGTGCCTGTAACATAATCCATAGCTCGTCCTCTCTCCCTATTTGGAGCTCCTCTTGGATCCCTACCATTCCTTCTTTCTCTCCTTCTGTCTCCCCTCTTTTTTTGCTTCCTCTTCCCAATCTTATAGTCTTGGATCTTTTTTGTTATGATCCTCTTTCCTCCATTTTTTCTTGGAATTTTCCTCTCCTTCATTTTCCTTTTGATTCTGTTAGTGTTAGGGAGATCTTAAAAATCAAATATACCCCTCTCACTTTGGATGAGCATATCTGGACCCCCTCTGCTAATGGTTCCTTCTCTTCTAAATCTACATATAAACTCATTAGCAGCCCAAGAACTTCAGCTGGGTTTTCCCCTCTTTCTTCCAGCCATTGGAAGCTCCTTTGGAAGCTCCTTTGGAAGCTCAAGCTAAATGACAGGCTGAAACTCTTCCTTTGGAAAATTGCTTGGGACATAGTCCTCTCCAAGATTAGGTTAAATGCTGTTTTTCCCATTCCTCCGGCTACTTTAATTTGCCCTCTATGCAATGTGGAAGAGGATTCACTTTCTCACCTCTTCTTCAGATGCTTCTTTGCTAGATTATCTTGGAGATCCTCTCACTGGCCTCTAGATTCATTGAAATGGTCCTCTCTCAGTCTTTCAAAATGGATAAAAGGTATTTTAACTCCTCATAGTTCTTTTGATATTCCTCTTGTAGATTCACATTTGTTCCAAATCTATGCTGCTGTTCTTTGTGATTTGCTTTGGTTTTCTAGAAACTAAGCTGTTCATAATGGTGTTATCCCTGAAGCCTCCCAGCTGGCTGCAAAAATCAACCGGATTTCCTTGGAACACTATGCAGCTTGGACTTTTTCTTCTAAACCAGTGAGAGAGCTTTGGACTCCTCCTCCAACAGGCATCTTCAAGGTGAATTTTGATATAGCCATTAGAGAGAGCTTCTCTCTGCAAGCAGTTGTTTGCAGAAATTCTAAAGGACAGATTATCAAAATCTTCTCCCAAGTCGGGCCTTCTTGTAATCCAACTTATGGTGAAGCTCAAGCAGCCCTCTTGGCAGCTTCTTTGGCAACTTCTTTGCATCTTGATAATTTCATTTTAGAAGGAGACTCCTTTATTGTTATCTTATCTTTATAGCATCCTACTGATTGGCATATTGATCATGTAATTACTGACACTATTTCTCTTATTCCGGCCTCCTCTCTTTGGGAGACCAAAAAAGTAAACAAAAGTGCAAATAGGGCCGCAACAAGAGTTATCTCGGGCTACATTCCGTCCTTATTTTCCCCTCCTCTCCCTATTCCCATTTGTAGTGGAAAAGATCCACCCCCTTCTTTCCCCTCCTTGTGAGGGTTTTGTTCTATTGGTTCTTTTCTATGATGTGGTTTGTTACAAAAAAAAAAAAAAAAAAAAAAAAAAAAAAACAAACAAACACAAACAAAATTATTGGATATTTGGCATTCTGAGGAATGCTTTCGAAAGTGGGTTTTAAGTACAATGACGCGACGCTGCATTAATACAAGAAATCCAGCAATTGCAGTGTAGGGTGAATGTTTTCTGGGTTCAAAAGGAAATGAAAAAGTCATAAATGGGAAGATTTGATAGGAATAAAATCAAAAACAAAATCTAAGAGGCCAAGGCACCGGTTGAGGAACAAGAATGGAAAAGATTAAAAAATTATATTTTTTTAAAATATATATATTGGGGTAGCCGTAGCCACCCCTTGGCCTTTAGGGGGTGGCTTTGGCCATGGGAGTGGCCTGGCCACCCCCATATGGCCGGTTTGGGGGTCCCATTGGGGTGCTTTCGGCCACCCCTTTGGCTCCTCAGGGGTGGCCAACCACCCCCCAAATCAAATTTTTTGTCTTTCTTTATTTTATATTTTATTCAAGTTTATTAAATTTTTAGACAAAAACAAGATAATAAAAAAAGGAGATTTTTTGAAAAAAAAAAATTAATCTTTTTATTTTTTTCAAAAAATTAATTATATGACACGTGTCGTTTTTTATTGATGCTGACGTGGCATTTCGTTAAATTTTGGACGGAATTTAATCAAGGTACCATCTCTGTCTTTATGAAAACAATAGGTACTTCTTATGATAAAAATGAAACTCTAGGTGAAAAAAATAAAAAGTTTAAACCCCAAGGGGCAATAAGGTATTTAACCCTCATTATTATGAAGGAAAAGACCATTTAAAAAATAAAGATAAAAAAATAAAAAATAAAAAATAAACCAACATAGGATGTTATTGCTTCAAAAAGTTTTTTTATTTTTTATTTAATTTTTTTTTTTTTAGATGACCACATAAGAGAAAAGTTGGACAAAAGTTGTGCCTTTATTATTTCTCATTTTTATCTCCATATTACTTGGTGTTTCTAGGTGATGTATCAATATTTTATTTGATGTTGCAAATATGGTGTTTTACACTACAACTAATCTCATTATCTCATCTCATATATATATATAAGAGAAATGCTAGGGATCCCGAAGGTTTTCCTGAATTTTGTTTCCCGACTGACGTGGCAATAGCCACGTTGTAGGAGAAAGAAAAAATATCAAAAGAAAAGAAGCTTCTCTTTCCTCTATCGGCTCACGCTCCCCAAACCACAAGAACCCCTCACTCACCCTCCACCGGCAATCTCCGTCGTTCACCCTCTCTCACTCCTGCGTGTTATGGCCCTAATCATGGTTATAGAATTAATGTGTCTAGTATTTGTGAGTTACATAATTGGAGTTGATTGTTTATGGGTAGTTATTGTTAGTGGGTAGTTATCTTAGGGAAAGTTAAGTGTTAGTGGGTCTCAACCATAGAAGTTATCCCATGTTGTGTTGTGGGTAGTTATTTCCAGCATTTGGTATTGTATTTAAAGCTTGTTAATATTCCAATGAAAGTATCGAAGTAATTGAATCAAAACCCATGAGGTTATAGCCGTGTGCTAGAGGAGGGATTGGCCCCTTGAAGTGCCAAAATTGTTATCTTTACTGTCTTTTATTGTTATTTCTTTACAAATCACATCACTAAATATCCACAATCATTACAAGTAGTATCAGAGCCACGTTCCTGCAACATGGAGAAAGATACATAAATTTCCAAGTTAGTCGAAGCAATGGTTACACTCAGAGAAGAAGGTGCATTTGATAACCCTTTTAGAGCTCTCATCAGTCTTAAACAAATATCAACGGTGGAGAAGTATCAATCACAGTTTGAAGTACTATTTGAGGTAATATCCTGCGGAATCCTCAAAAGTTTGACTGAGGAGTTTTGGTTGCGTATGTTCATCGGTGGTCTTAAGGAGGAGGTAAGAATTATTCTTGCCATTTTAAAACCTGTTAAGGAAGAGCATTATAACATTACATAACAGAAGTGCCAAGTCATTCAACAGCATATCGCACGTCTGCAATCTCTTCTGGACGGGATTGCAGACGAGCCTCTCTGTGACTCCCAGTGATTCTCTCATCTGCAATCTCATCAGGACGAGATTGTGGACGAGCCTCTCTGGTTGCTCTCGCCTACAATCCCGCTTGGACGAGGTTGTGGACGAGCCTTTCTTTTTGCTCCTTGGAACCAGAGAGGCTATGAGTTATCTAATTCTTCAGAAACTCCTCCTTATGGTATTGTTATTAAATGCAAACAGATCAATTCTACCAAACATCTTGTGGATAATTCTGTTTTGTAATTAGTCTCCCCGTTGTATTAACACTGTTAGTTTATTATCTTATCACATCAAAATTAGCTTGTTAGCTTGATGTGATCAACTGCAATTGTACCTCTTCTCTATTTAAGCTCAATGAGAAAGTAGCAGAGATTATTCCACCCAAAAGCAAGCTTTTCCTAGCTTTCCTTCATGGTATCAGAGCCTCTCGGTTAACACCTTCTCTATATACCCTCTCTATATATTTTCTTCTTACGCCTCCATGGCCGAATCAAGCTCCTCTACTCTTGCTTTCTCTATGCCCAATATTGCACACCTTTGTCAATCCAAATTGGATGACAGCAATTATCTAGGATGGGTATTTCAGTTCGAACCCATCCTAAAGACCAATGGCTTGATGGGAATTGTTGATGGCTCCGAGCCATGCCCACCAAAGTTCATTCCCGAACGTTCTGACAAGACACTACCTGAAGACTTGAATCCAGAATACATTCTCAGCTGGTTTATTGCAACTGTGACTGCCCAGATTATACCGACGATTTATAGCTGTAAAACATCAGCACAAGTGTGGTCAACATTGGCCACTCGCTATGCATCTCCATCCCATTCCCATATCACTCAATTGAGGCGTCAGCTACAGACCTTGAGGCAAGGTTCCAAGACTTGTACTACATTCATTCGCATGGATAAATCCCTATCAGATCAGCTAGCAATTGCTGGCCATTCTATCTCAGAAGATGACCTGATCTCCTACATCATACGAGGACTTAGTCCAAACTACAATCCTATTTCTCATGACTTTTTCCATGCTAACAAAGGATAAATCAATGACACTTGAAGATTTCCAATCTCAACTCCTTGGACATAAGCAACTGCTTGAGCACCAAGCAGCCACTGCAGAAACTCATCCTTTGCTATGTTCTCCGAGAGGACTCAACCTAAGCAGAGATTCAACAACTTCAAAAGGAACTTTCCTGCCAACAAGAACCTTGATCAAAAAAGGCCTTTTTACTAGCCTCTCCTCAAGGCTCATCAAACTGGTTCTTTTTTGGACAACCTCAAGGCAAATCGTTCCCCAGATCATCCACCAACTTTAATCCAAACAAAGCAGCCATCTCCAGCAATTCTGCAGCAAACAAGACTCCATGCCAGATCCGTGATAGACTTAACCATCAAGCTCTCGACTGCTTCCACAGAATGGACTTTGCTTTCCAAGGGCACCATCTACCATCAGACCTTGCTGCGATGGCATCTCAATCCAATGCTCTAGAAGATGAGGATCACAGGTTAGCAGACAATGGGGCTAACATCCATATCACACTTGACTTGGACAAACTGAACATACAGCAACCATACGAGGGCAATGAAACAATGACAGTAGGTAATGGTAGTCTTGGTATTTCCTATACTGGTTCCTCCTCCTTTCCCACCTCAAATTCCTTGCTTTACCTTAATGACATCTTACATTGCCCTGATGCTGCTGCAAACCTTCTATCTATAAATAAATTATGTTGTGATAACAATTGTATGTTTGAACTAACAGCAACCTATTTTTTGATTAAGGACAACCTCACGGGAAGGATCTTCCTGCAGAGGGCCAGTAAGGATGGTCTCTACCCTATTCAGCTGCAGCACTTCTCCAGAAACAAAGTGAGAGCTCTCACTTGCCACATTGGAGTCAAAGTACCTCCCTCAATATGGCACAATAGATTAGGTCACCCCAGTAAACCTGTTTAGCAACAGATTCTCAACAAGCATCAGCTTCCAGTATCTTCAATTCAGTCGAGTCAGTCCCTTTGTGTCTCTTGTCAGTTAGACAAGAGCAAACAGTTAGTTTTTTCTGAGTCTAGTTGAATTTCTCATGCTCCTTTAGAGCTAATTCATAGTGATGTATGGATTTCCCCAATTTAGTCAATAAATGGAAGCACTTGCTATGTTTTTTTTATAGATGATTTCTCAAGATATACATGGTTGTTCACTCTCAAACACAAATCTCATGTGTTTGATGCTTTTGTCAAATTTAAATGTCTTGTTGAAAACTATTTCACTCTAAATATCAAACAACTCCAAACCGATGATGGTGGAGAGTACACCTCAAACAAATTCCAAAGCTTCCTATCTACCAGTGGAATCCTTCAAAGGTTAACCTGTCCACACACCTCCCAACAAAATGGCATTGCAGAAAGAAAGCATAGGCATGTCATAGAAACTGGCCTAAGCCTCTTAGCTCAATCACATCTTTCCCCAAAATATTGGGTAGATGCTGTTAGTACCTCAGTTTATCTCATAAACAGATTACCTACACCTACTCTCAATAACTTCAGTCCCTTTCACAAACTTTTCAAAACAACACCTAACTATACCTTCTTGAAAACCTTTGGTTGTGCCTGTTATTAGGGCTGGCAATTTTGACACGACCCGCGAACCCGACACGAAAAAACAGGTATTGGGTTTGGGCTTATCGGGTTCGGGTCGTAATCGGGGCTACCCCATTAAGACCTAGTAATTTTGTGTCTGGCAGGTCGACCCGCTAGACCCGGGTTTTTTTTTTTTTTTTTTCTTCTAAAGGATAAGGATAAGGATAAGGCTGAGGCACTCAAACACTCAGTAAACCTAAAGGTCCTAAACCGTACCTTTTGCCCTATTGCCTCTCTCACTCTCTGCTTGGTCTCTCTCCCAAGTCTCGGTCTCTCACTCTCCCTTCGTCTCCCACTCGAGTCTCGGCTCTCTCTCTCTCTCGAGTCTCCCTCCTCGCCGTCACCATTAGCAAGGCATCGTCTCCTCACCGTCGCTGTCAACAAGGCATCCTCAGTCCTCACCGTCGCTGTCAGCCACGCCTCCTCGCCATCAGCCGCGCCTCTCTGTCTCTGGTATGGCGATATGTCTCTTACTCTCTCTATCGCTGGACTCTGATTTTGGGTATCATATATTCATATTCTGTGAATCTGTTTGTGTATTGCGGTATTGCCTTGATTTCATGCGATATAATGGGGTAAATTATATCTACTTTTCAATGTTTGCTAATTGGTACTAGCACAATTCTGTTTTGACAAATTTATGCATAGGCATCCAACTTGTCTTTTCTGAAGGCTGATACAAGATGAATTTAAAGCCCTGAAAATATTCTCTAGTTTCTTCGATTGCTTTCTTTAGACAAGAAAACAATATATATATATGATTCTCAACACCCGAAATAAAAATCATCCTGTACAATAATGAAATAATATGCTTATACAAAAAGGGGTATATCTTTTTTTTTCTTAAATAATAATATGTTAAAGAAAAACTAGTAGGGGTATATCACCAATACAAAAAACAAGAAATAAGAAAGTAGATAGGGGTATATCACCAATACAAGAGACAAGAAATACTAAAAGTGAGAATATTGGTAGGAGAAATATCATTTTCAATTATGCATATGATTTGGAAACTTGTTTTTATCACGTGGCTAGTTAATTATTTTGGAGAGCATATAGGATCATAGATCCTAAATTTCTACCCTTAAACTATTGGAATTGGGGACAAGCTTTGTTAATTAAGCTTTAGAATTTTATTTCACTTAGCTATATATGGCTTTGGATTGTTTGCATAACTGCATAAGTGGGCATACAGAGGAAATGAGGAATTGATAGGATCAGAAAGATTCAGAGCAGAAAAACCATTTTCTTCAATTTATGCACCATCTAAGTTAAAGTTGATTCTTTCCATTATATACTTTTAGGAGAATGATTTCCATAAACAGAATCAAATCCCTTAGGCTTAGGGCATGTCACATATAGGTGTAAAACAATAGGAAAACATATGGATAGAGCTAGAGAATCTATTTGGTTTTAAATAGGAAAACCAAATACATAGATTCTGCCATTCCTTTATTTTAAATAGATTCTACCATTCCTTTATTACTGTTTTGTTTTTACTTTTTGGGGGCTCAAATCATTTATGTTAGAACTAGAGAATCTATTTGGTTTGGGTTGGTTATTCTGCTAGAAAGATCAATTAAATTTTAATTTATTCTTAAATATTCAATTTATAGTTATATAACATATAGTCATATACTTTAACTAATGATTATGTGTGTAGATGAATATTGAAGAACTTGTTGAAGATGCATTCAACATTGATGACGATGTGGTTGAATTACATTCACTACAAGATGACTCTGTTTCTGTGAGGACTGGAAGTAAGAAAAAGGAAAAGAAGCAGAGGAAGACCCCAACTGTTTGGCAATTTTATGATATTGTTCCTAATACTGATCCAAATGACCCGGAGGTATGGGCAAAATGCAAGACATGTGGTAATAAATACAAGGCTCGAAGTTCATATAGAACTGGAAATTTGAGAAAGCACATTCAAGTTTGCGGGGGGGCAAACACTCGTGATGTTGGGCAAATGCTCTTAACTAGGAAAGCAGGATCTCTGTCAGTAAGTGACTCTAAATTTAATCCCAAAATATATAGAGAATTGTTGGTTGCTTTGATTATTAAGCATGATTTGCCTTTTTCATTTGTTGAATATGATGGTGTGAGACAATTACATCAGTACTTGCGTGGTTATGTACCATCTATATCTAGAAATACTGCTAAGGCAGATTTGGTTAAGATGCATCTGAGGGAGAAAGAAAGGATTAAATCTATGTTGCATGTTTGTCCTGGGAGGATTTGTTTAACATCTGATATGTGGACTTCTTTGACAACTGATGGGTATATGTGCCTTACTGTACATTCTATTAACAAAGATTGGGTATTAACTAAAAGGGTGTTAAACTTTTCATTTATGCCCCCACCACATAATGGTGTTTCTTTGAAAGAAAAGATATATGGTTTGCTACAAGAGTGGGGGATTGAGAACAAGATTTTCACTATAACATTGGACAATGCTTCTGCCAATGATCGTTGTGTTGAGTTATTAAAGCAAACACTGAACATTAAGAAAGCCCTTCTGTGTGAAGGTGAGTTCTTTCATATGCGTTGTTGTGCCCATATTCTTAATTTGATAGAGCAAGATGGATTAAAAGAAATCGATGATGCTATCGAAAAGGTTCGAGATAGCGTGAAGTATGTTAAGGGATCTTAAGTGCGAAAACAAAAATTTCTTCATGCGGTAAATCAAATGTCATTGGACAGCCATAAAGGGTTAAAACAAGATGTGCCAACCAGATGGAATTCTACCTATCTTATGTTTGAGAGTGCTATTCATTATCAGAGTACTTTTAGTTATTTGGAGACGCTACATGTGTTTTTTCTGGTACTAAGTATCTCACTGCCAACTTATACTTTCCCGTAGTTGTCATGATTTATGTATCCTTGAAGGAAGACCTTGTGAGTGAAGATGAACATAAGAGATTAATGGCAACTCAAATGATCTCTAAATTTGAGAAATATTTGTTAGAATTCAGTGAAGTGTTGGCCATAGCAGTTATCTTAGATCCTCATTACAAGCTTCACCTTGTAAATTATTACTATAGGAAGATCTATGGAGTTAAGGATTCTATACAGTTCGAGAATGTTCGTGAGAAAATAAAGAACCTTTTTATGGAGTATAGTGCTTCTTATAATACTTCAAGTTCAAGCTCCATAACTGTTCGGCTGTCCCAAGTACTTCGAGCAAAACTATCTTGGCAAAAGGTGAATAATATCATTAATTTCTTATCTCGTTAGTAACTTAGTATATATATATATATATATACACTCTTAATTATTTATGTTTATATTCTCTCTGTTTCATGTAGGACTATTTAGCATTTGCTGGAAATGATATTAATTTCCAAAAGAATCAATTGGACATTTATTTGGAGGAACCTAGGTCTGTGGATTTGGATGATACATTTGACATCCTTTCATTTCGGAAAGGAAATCAATTTCGCTATCCTAAAGTAGCTGCAATGGCTGGTGATGTTTTGGGTATTCCTGTTTCTACCTCTCCTTCGGAATCCACTTTTAGCACTGGTAGACGTGTGATTGATCAATATAGGTGCTCACTCAAGCCTGATATTGTTAAGGCATTAGTTTGCACTAGAGATTGGTTATATGGAGATGAAAGTAATATTAGTTATTTGCATATTTAATTTCTTCGTTTACTTGTATTATTTTTTGACTACACTATAATAAAATAACACTAATTCTTCTTATTTTTTGATATAGAACTCACACAAATGAAGCTGGACTTGGATGGCAAAGAAGATGAGGTTTTGACAACTGATGTTAATTCAATTTCTTGTGACATTCCAAATTCATCTGGAGCACAATCTATTAATATTTCTTAAAATGATCATATTTGTAGTGTTTTATAATTCATATCTTTGGACTTTGATTACATGGGTGGATCATGGATGCCTTCATGGATCCTTCAAGACTTCAAGTGAAGTGGCATAATAGCCATTGGCCCTTGGATGGGAACCTAATTTGTATTTTGTAATGAATTATGAATCTAATGTTGATGTAGTTTTGAGTTTTGTTTCTTTTTTTCTTTATTATTTTATTTTTGCTAGCTTTTTTTTATTATCTTTTTCTTTATTGCTATGATGGAAATGTTGACACATTTTACCCCTCATTCATATTTTGATCATTTTGAAATAGAAATTTTAGTTTTGTCCCTACTGAGACATTATGCTTTATGAGGTATCGATGAGGGCCAAGTGACTTACTAGTAACCAAGCGTCCAAGCCAACCCCTCGAGTAGGTCCGACTTAATAGATTTTGAGGCCTAAGACAACAAATTTAGGTAGGGCCTTTTTTATATTTAAATATTTAATTAAATGATTTTAATTTAAAAACATTCTTCTTGCTTTTTGCCCTTAATTTTTTTTTTTTTTTTCAAATGATTTGCAAAATTCATCTCTGTTATGAGACATTTAATTTCAACAGATTACACATATCATATTTTGTGTTGAAATATACATAATTCCTTTTTAGTGGAATGTAATTTGAGCAAAATTAAATTTCTTTATACTAAACATTATTTTAATAAATGAACTTAGTCAATATGCTTGCTTGTTTTAAGTTTAGGTGAAATTAGTAATTTCTTTTGGAGTACAATTACGGTCACTTTCCATTTTTTTTTTCCTTATCCTTTATTAAAGCCTTTAATATCTTGGAACTCAATTTTTTGCATTGACTGTATTGATGTATTATTATTATTATTTTAATTTTAATTTTATTGTTTAGGGTTTTAACGGGTCGTGTCGGGTCGTGTCTACCCGATTAGACCCAGTTATTTTAAACGGGTAAAACGGGTCGTGTCGGGTTACCCGGTTATTTTCGTGTCATAATAGTGTCAGATCCGATTACCCGTTTAGCTAAACGAGTCGTGCCTGTGTATAGGCTAATCGTGTAATGGGTACCCGCGGGTCATAATCGGGTTGTGTCAGGTACCCATTTTGCCACCCCTACTTGTTATCCTCTCTTAAAGCCTTGCACCAAACACAAGTTAGAGTTTCAAAGCAAACAATGTGTCTTTCTAGGTTACAGCTCCAACCAAAAAGGGTACAAGTGTCTTGATCCCACTTCCAACAGAATCTATGTTCCAGACATGTGGTATTTGATGAAGTGCTATTTCCTGCTCAGGGTAGAGCAACCACTAATACTCTTGCAAGGGGTGATTCTCTCCAATCAAGTATGGTTCTTGATCCATCTCACTTTCTTTCTATTCATGCTTCACCACCTACACTAGAAAGTGTTGAAAATATTTCATCTCAGTTATCTGCCAATGACCAAATTGCTCATACTACTGTCATTGCATCCATAACCTTACTCACCAATATACCATCTCCATCAGCACCTCCCAATGATAGCAACACACCTCAGAATTCATCCCCTCAGAATTCATCCCCAAACCTTCAGTCACATGCCCTACCTTCTGAATCTATTTTTCAGAATGATGAACCCCCTTTACCTTCATCATACTGTTCCCTCTTCTGATGCTTCTTTGCTTCGAATTATATCTCCCACATCTGAACCTTCATCTCCACACATGGTTACCAGATCAATAACAAGAATTTCTAAACCTAAACCCTTTCTAGATTACAAACTATTCAACTCTCTTAAATCCACCAAACACCCTCTCAAGGCCATGACTAGCTGTATTCTCCCTCCAATCCCAACTACCTTTGCTAAGGCTGCTCCCATTCCTCATTGGTTTGCTGCTATGGAAAGTGAAATCCAGGCTCTTCTTGATAATGGCACTTGGACGCTATGCCCTAGACCATTAAACCGCAACATCATCAAGAATAAATGGGTGTACAAGGTGAAACAGCATGCAAATGGATCAATAGAGAGGTACAAAGCTAGACTTGTAGCTAAAGGCTTTCAACAAAGAGATAAAATAGACTATAAGGAGACCTTCAGTCCAACCATTAAACCAACCACCATACGAATACTTCTCTCTCTATCAATGCTTTACAACTGGCTACTCGAACAACTAGATGTATCAAATGCATTCCTACATGGTCACTTATCTTAGGAAGTATCTATGAAACAACCTACTGGTTTTGTGGATAGCAAGCATCCTAGTCATGTATGCAAGCTCAAAAAGGCCCTCTATGGTCTAAAACAAGCGCTTAGGGCTTGGTTTCATAGACTCTCACAAGCTCTCCTTCACTTGGGATTCATTGGCTCTTTAGTAGACACATCCCTCGTCATACTTCATCGAGATTCAGTCCATCTATTTATACTAATATATGTAGATGACACTATAATCACTGGTACTGACTCTACTGTCATTGCATCAGTTATTTCTAGCTTGCAGCAAGATTTCAAACTCAAGGATCTAGGCTGCCTGTCCAACTTCCTTGGCATCCATGTTTTCAGAGACAAGACTGGACTACATCTCAATCAAAGCAAATACATAGTTGATCTCCTTACACAGGTCAACATGATTGGAGCTAAGCCGTATGCAGCTCCATGCACCTCAGGGCAGAAGCTCACAAGGATGGATGGTGATGCTCTACCAGACCCTACTGCATACAAAAACATTGTTAGAGCCTTACAATATTGCACTCTTACCAGGCCAGACATTGCCTACTCTGTCAACCAACTTTGTCAATTCCTGCATTGCCCCACAACTGCCCATCTTCAAGCTGCCAAACGAGTACTAAGATATCTCAAAGGGACTCCAGACCATGGTTTACACTTTACTCCTGGACCACTTCAAATACATGCCTATTGTGACTCTGATTGGGCAGGTGATCCACTTGACAGAAGATCCACCACAGGCTATTGTGTCTTCTATGGGACTAACCTAATCTCTTGGCATGCTAAGAAGCATCCAGTTGTATCTAGGTCCAACACAGAAGCAGAGTACAGAGCAATGGCTATCACCATTGTTGAAATCTCTTGGTTAAGGATGCTTCTTAAGGAATTACATATTGTGCTTAATACACCCCCTCGGCTATGGTGTGACAATCTAGGGGCAATTGCTCTAGCTTCTAACCCTATCTACCATGCACGCACCAAGCACATAAAAGTTGATTACCATTTCATTAGAGAAAAGATCCTTCACAATGACCTGACAGCCTCCTACATTTCTACAGCAAATCAATGTGCAGACATTTTTACAAAAGGTCTGACATCCACATGATTCTTGTTTCTTAGAGACAAACTAATGGTCATCTCTCCTCCCATCAGTTTGAGGGGGGTTGTTAAGGAAGAGCATTATAACATTACATAGCAGAAGTGCCAAGTCACTCAGCAGCATATCGCGCGTCTGCAATCTCGTCTGGACGGGATTGCAGACGAGCCTCTCTATGACTCCCAGTGATCTTCTCGTCTACAATCTCGCTTGGACGAGATTGTGGACGAGCCTCTCTGGTTGCTCTCGTCTGCAATCCCATTTGGACGAGGTTGTGGACAAGCCTCTCTGGTTGCTCCTCAGAACCAGAGAGGATATGAGTTATCTAATTCTTTAGAAACTTCTACTTATGGTATTGTTATTAAATGCAAACAGATCAATTCTACCAAACCTCTTGTGGATAATTTTCTTTTGTAATTAGTCTCCATTTTGTATTAACACTCTTAGTTTATTATCTTATCACATCAAGGTCAGCCTGTTAGGTCGATGTGATCAACTACAATTGTAACTCTTCTCTATTTAAGCTCAATAGAAAAGCAGCAGAGATTATTCCACCCAAAAGCAAGTTTTTCCTAGCATTCTAACCGCACTGCAAGTAGCATTTGGGCTGGCCAGATTGCAAGATGAGAAGGTTCTAAGAGAAAATCTAGACCACATGCATGAATAACTTATAGAAATTGAGAGCCAAGAAATTGATGAAGTGCATGAAGAACAACTCACACAAGTGCAGCCGCAAGGGATGATCCTTGTTGGAATGTCTTCTTCCGATTTTGATTCGTCATCATTAATCGTTGTTGCATCTAATACAACCATTGTTCCTAGCAGTCAAGGAGATGGTCTAACTATTGAAGATGACAAAAAGCTCAATGATGAAGAGAAGCATGTCCAACCAACCAGTGAATACAATGAGGTTAATGCTGAGCAAGGATCTACTTCTTTATCGCTTGCAAGGGCACGTATGGAATGGCTAATAGCCTGGGCTAGGCTGAATTTGGTTAGGAATGGATCTACTCATGCTACACCTTGTGGGTAAGGTGCTTTGAAGGGGTGGAGTTTGTTATGGGCCAAATCATGGTTAATATATGTAATTAGTGGTTATAGAATTAATGTGTTTAGTATTTGTGAGTTACATAATTGGGGTTGATTGTTTATGGGTAGTTATTGTTAGTGGGTAGTTATCTTAAGGAAAGTTAAGTGTTAAAGCTTCTCCAAGAGAATAGGCAAATCCTTCATAATAGTTAGATTTGACTATTATTAGCATTTTTTCCTCTCCAGTAGAATAGCTATTTTTGCAGTTTTTCCTTCTAGCATGAATAGTAAATTAGCTGAGTAGCCTATTCACTATTCACACTATAAACTTTGTTTATTATTATTTTTGTCTCCCTTTCTTCCTTTTACTCTCTCTCTCTCCTCCTCTTTCTTTCACACTCTTTCCCACACAAATTAGTATTTAAAGAAAATAGATAGTAGAATAGAGAATCTATTGGAGTGTGTATGAAAAATTGAGTAGTTAAAGTAAAAAATTGTACTTTTTCAGTAGCTATTTTGCCTACTTCTGCTGGAGATGCTTGTGCTGTGGGTAGTTATTTCCAGCATTTGGTATTTTATTTAAAGCTTGTTAGTATTCCAATGAAAGTATCGAAGTAATTGAATCAAAACCCGTGAGGTTATAGCCATGTGCTAGAGGGATTGGCCCTTTGAAGTGCCAAAATTGTTATCTTTATTGTCTTTTATTGTTATTTCTTTACAAATCACATCACTAAATATCCACGATCATTACACGGCGCAACGATTTCGGCACCGGCGGAGAAGAACGGGGTTTACTCTCCCTCCCTCGCTTCTGTCTCTGTCACTCCGACGCAAAAAATATCCGGCCACCGGCGAAGGCTCTCACAGAAGACTCCGGCGAAAGCTCTCTCTCTCCATGTGTGAATCTGGAAGGGCCTTTGGCCTCCAGCATGTACACATAGAGCCTCATATCTAGAAAACTTCTCCACCTCTAATGCCTTTGAAACAGAAAACCCAAGTTCTTAATTGGGTTTTAAAGTCGAAGAGAGTGATTGTTGTTGAAGGGGGGAGAGAGACTTGTATGTGAAGAAGCCATGCGGAAACGTGGATGTGAATGCAAAGGGACACGAAGGAAGTGAAAGGAAAATATGGAAAACTACAGAGAAAAGAAACTGCATTAACTGGGATAATTGGTTTGGGTTAATTGGTTTTCCGTTTCAAAATTATGATTTGAACTGTTCTGAAATTTGATGAATTAGGATTGATACTATTAACAAAGACGTTTACGAAAATGTTAACAACCGATTTTGAGTGTTTTAACTATAACTTAATGCGGTGGATCTGGTGAATGGTAACGATTAATTTGCTAAAGATTTCGATTTGGAATTATATTACCATAACACCCATTTGTTGATGTTCTGTGTGTGTGTGTTTTTTTGTCATTTCTTGGATTTGGTAATGGTTGATTCAAACATGGTTTAGTTTCTCGTAGTTTTCTTTTTATTTTTATTTTTTTTGTCCTAATGAATCAGACAAGGTTTCACCTATGCTTAATGCTTGTATATGTTAGATGTGCTTCGGTGTGCTTGATGCAGATGGACGGAACCCGTTCTTCTTCACTGGTGTCGGAATCATTGCGCCGGAGTGAGAGAGAGGGTGAGCGACGGAGGTCGCCGGTGGAGGGTGAGCAAGGGAGGGAGAGGGGTTCTTGTGGTTTGGGGAATGTGAGCGGACAGGGGAGAGAGAAGCTTCTTTTCTTTTGATATGTTTTGCTTTCTCCTGCAACGTGGATGATGCCACGTCAGTCGGGAAACAAAATTCAGGAAAACCTTCGGGATCCCTAGCATTTCTCTATATAAAATAGCTGAAACTCCTTTTAGAAGTACATTAAAATTGAGACATGTAGCATGAACCCATATTTATTTGTAAGTGAACCAAAAAAAAAAAAAAAATAGAAAATTGATCATTGTGGTTGGCCTAAATTACAAATCACTCCATGAAATATAAAAGATAATTTATTGGTCCCTATAGTTGGTCTAAATCACAAATCACTTCATGTGGTATAAAAAATAATTTATAGGTCCTTAGGGTAAACCAAAATAATATTTTACCCCTAAAATCAATTTTCAAGCTCTAAAGACAAATGTCAGTTTAATTAAATAAGTAACCCGATTTTCCCAAAATTAATTTGAATGAAAAATTTGTCACAATTTATTAACTTGAATGTTGTTTTTATTTATTTTTCAATGGTTAAAAGATGTGACTATCAAATTCTCACAAAATGCTCCTAAATCGTAATGATGAAGATGAAAATGAGAGAGGGTTATGCACAGAGTAAAATTTTGGAAGAGATTAGGCTAAATTATTGTAGCAGTGTGACTTAGAGTGAGGACTGGTGTGTAATCTATGCTTGTGTCCTAAAATGATGTGAAAAATTCTAATTATCATTTTTTAAAGTCAAAAATTGTGTCGCGGTTTTATTGGTTATGATGTGACAAAGTTACGGATTCTGTTAAGTTACTTAACGGAAATTGATTTTAGGAAGTAAATTGTTATTTTGGCCTACATTGAGTACCTATAAATTATTTTTTATACTACATGGAGTAATTGTAATTTATGTCAACTATATAGACCTATAAATTATTTTTTATACCATAAAATGTGACTTATAATTTAGGCCAACTACTCATACAAATCGTCTTATAAGTAGATGGCTTGCAATTATTTTTCAAGGGCTTTGTATGCAGTCATGCGTGGGAGTCAAAGCAAGAGCAAAGCAACGTGGGACTTAGGGCTGGCAATTTTGGCATGACCCGACAACCCGACACGAACACGACACGAAATTATCGGGTTTGGGTTGTAAACTGGTTGACCCGTTTACAACCCGTTTATTTTGCGCTTGGCGGGTCGTGTCGTGGGTGACCCGCCAAACACGATTATTTTTTTTTTTTGTCTAACCTTAACGGGTTTGGGTCATAAATGGGTCAATTGACCTGTTTACAACCCGTTTATTTTGATAAACGGGTCAATTGACCCGTTTATGACCCAAATCATCACTTTTATTTTCAAAAAAAAAAAAAAAGAAGTTAAACGGGTTAGGCGAGTCGTGTCAGGTGACCCGCAAAATTAACGTCTCGTATCCAAGTTTGGTTGGGCCAACCCATTAGCTAAACGGGTCATATTTGGGTTTACCCTAAATGGGTTACGGGTCGACCCGCCAACTCGTTTTGCCACCTCTAGACTGGGACCCATGAGTACAAAAACAAAGAAAGAAGAAGCGATAGGCAGAGGAGATGGGAGAGATGCTATGGATTTGTTTCTATTGTTCAAGTTGTCTTCTTTTTTTTTTTCATGTCTTTTTATTTATATATTTGTCATGTATTTTAATATTATGAGTGGCTAAGTCTTTAGTTAGGGCTAGGAGTAAAGCCTAGTATTTTTATTTTTATTATGTGTTCTTGAAACTTTTCTGGGATGCTTTTTAATTTGAAAATAATTTGATGTGACAAGCTTATTTTGACTCATTATAATTTTTTTTTATGTCAAATGCTTACTTTTTTTGATTTGTTATGATTCGAAAATATATTGAGTGTTTAATTTATTGTCACATTGTTATTAAAAATCAAATTCTCAACGAATCCATGTTCAGTCTATTTTATATTTGATTGATGCTTAATTCTTTTATCTTCCCATTAGGAGAATTGATTTTCCATATATCTAGTTGAGTTAAAAAATATGTCTCAAGAATACATAATAGAATGCTAGTTAGATTCCCAACGCTAGGTGCTTTGCCCATTAATTTTATGAAATCTCACTTTTATTAATTTAGTTTAGTTAATTTAATTTTTAGTTTACTTTAGTTATTTTTATCATAATAGTTTACTGCTTTAATTATTTATTATGTTTAAAGTAGTTGCATTGTTTACTTTTATTTTTATTTCACAACAACTACATCTTTATTGAACTAGACTAGGCTTTAGTTAGTTACAATTTAGTTAGTTTTCCTACAATTATACAAGACCCTGCGGGTTCGACCTCACGCTTACAAAACTATAGTTCGGTACAGTTCGTGCGCTTGCGAGTACATTTAAAATTTCACAATACAACTTAATTTGTGTATAAAACAAAATAAATAAATAAAACAGAAAAATGTAAAAAATAACATGGGTGCGATCGGCCACCCTTAGATTGGCTGAGGGTGGTTGCTCCACCCCAGAGCACCTCGTCATGGACACACGAGGCATTTCCGAGGTGGTGTGACCACCCCCAGTGCCATCTGGGTGACCACGCAAAGGGGTGGCCGCGACCACCCTTGAAGCTGTTTGGGGTGGTTGTGGCCACCACCGAAGCCAAATCTGGGGTGGCCAAGCCACCTCGAAAGGCGACGGGGATGGTCGCACCACCCTCGGCCTCTTTTGTGGGTGGTTGGCCACCCACTTTATTTTTCAAGTTTTTATTTTTTTTTATTTTTTTAAGTTTAAAATAAAAAGAAAAAAGTGTGGATGTTTTTGGAAAATGCAGCCTATTCCTTAAGGAACACCTTTTCCTCTAAAAAAATATGTATTCCTCTTCGTAAGGGATTGATTATTCCCAAGGGAATAACCATTCCTAAGAATAGGTTCCTACCAAATAAAAGTCATTCAATTCCATGACTCCATTCCGCAAACTAAACGGGGCTTAAGGCATTAGGGGATCTACCTAGCATTCTATTACGTACTCGATCTTGAGATATATATTTTTTAATTCAATTAGATAGAGAATCAACTATGCTAGTAGGAAGATAAAACAATTAAGAGCAAGGAAAAATAAAATATAGACTGTACATGGGTTGATAAAAATTTTGGTTTTAATAACACGTTGATAAATTAAGCGTTCAATATATTTTCGAATCATAACAAATCAAACAGAGTAAGCATTTGATATAAACAAAAACTATAATAAATCAACATAAACTTGTCAATATGAAATTATTCTCAAATTAAAGATGAAATTGTTAAATAGTGCACTGAAAATAATACTATTACCAACTCAATAGCCAAAATTTAACATTTTAAATGGTTTTAAGGTGGTTACATTTGTTAAATAGGTCAAAACTTTCTAATAGTTTAAAAAATTGGGAGCATATACATTCAATAGTTGTGCAAAAATTTCACAAACAATATTAAATAAAAAGTAGGTTGAAAAAGAACCAAAATTCAATATATAAAATGATTTTAGGGTGGCTAAATTTGTGTCAAGTAACATTTTATGACGGTTCTTTTGTTGTTTAATTTTTGTTTATTTCGATCCACCTAACCGTTACTATAGGGAATAAATTAGCAGCTGTTTGAATTTAATAAATTTGTTCATAAACTTTCTTTTTTTTTTTTTCTTTTATCTTTTTTTCGTTATTGTTATTTAAATAAATGTTACTCAGCATTCTTAAATGTTCATCTCTTAGCATTCTTATCTACACTACAAAAAAAATAGCATTTTCTAACATGACTATAGTATATATTTTGTTGCCACGTCATTAATTTTCTGACGTAGGAATTTTATCAACGTGTGAATAGTACCACGTCAGAATTTTCTGACATGTTTGTTTTAACATGTCAGAAAAATTCTGACGTGGTACTATTCCCACATCAGAAAATTATTACAGATTTATCAACTTTAAAAAATTATATATTTTTTGACGTGGCCACATTTACCAGGTCAGAATTTTTCTGACGTGGGAATGTGCCACATCAGAAAAATTCTGACGTTGCAAATTACCACGTCAGAATGTTTTGACGTGGTAGTTGTGCCACGTCAGAAAAATTCTGACCTGGTAAATGTGGCCACGTCAGAAAAATTCTGACGTGACACTGTACCACGTCAAAACATTCTATATATAGTTATTATATATATAGATCATTATTATTTTTTTTTTCTAAGTAGATTCTTTACGTGCCAAGTGTGGCACGTCAGAAATTCCTGAAGTGCGACACCTGGCACGTCAGGAAATCCCCTTAGTCCCTCCCACTTTTCAGAAAATGGGCGAATTTTAAACTTTTTCCCTCTTTTTATTTTCCTTCTCAACTTTTTCCCTCTTCTTATTCTTTACCTCTTCATTTATTTTCCCCTCTCTCTCTCCTGTCTCAATCTCATCCCTTCTCTGCAGTCTGCACGGCACCTCTAGAGGAAGAAGAAAAATAGAAGGTGAAGAGAAAAAATTGAGAAGCAGCAGATCGAAGAAAGCAGAAGAAGAAGAAGAAGAAGAAAAAGAAAAGGAGAAGAGAAGCAGCAAAAAAAAAAAAACAAAAAAAAAGGAGAAGAAGAAGAAGAAGAGAAGATAAGAAGATTTTTTTGGTTTTTGTTTTTTCAGATTGATTTTTTGATTTGGGTTTTTGATTTCTTGATTTGGGTTTTTAATTTTTTGAAAATTTTTTTGGTTTGGGTTTGGGTTTTTGAAAATGGAGATCAAAAAGAAGAGGGAGAGAGTGAGAAAATGGAGAAGAGGGAGAGAGTGAGAAAATGGAGAAAAGGGAGAGCCGGAGAAAAGAAGAGAGAGAGAGAAAGAGAAAATTGAGAAAAGAAGAGAGGGAGTGGCCATGGTGCAAATCTGCACCATGGTGCAAAGAAAAACATTTCTATGCACGGCAATTCCCTTAAAAAATAATAATAATAATTTAATTAAAAATTAATTTAAATTAATAAATTTTTTAATTGAAAAAAAAATTCTAAAAAATATTTTAAAAAAGAAAAATTAATTTTAAATTTTCTGACGTGGCGACATTTACCACATCAGAAAATTTTTCTGACGTATGAGACAGTAGAACGTCAGAAAATTCTGACATTCTACCCACTGGCACGTCAGAAAAAAATTGTACTGACACCTATGCTTCTAACAATCAACGCGCATCAGAAATGACACGTTCTAACGTATCGGACACCATAAAACGTCAGAAATTTTCAGTCAAGAAAAAATTATTTTTTTTGTAGTGCTATGTAGCTCATTGAAATCCACTTGTTTTCTTTTTGTTTTGTTGTTCTCATTTAAAAAAAAAAAAAAAAAGAAGTGAAAGAACAAAGAAATTGTAAGAGATGAACACTTGAAAATGCTAATTAAGTAGCATTTATTTATCATTTATTTTTTGTGCTATTATTTTCTAACATGTTTTGAAAAAGAAAATTTAAAATTATATTTAAAAAAAAAAAAAAAAAAAGCCTTACATTATAGGCTACCCTCCTCTGCCCATCATCCATTTTTTTTTTTCTTTAAAAAAAAAAAAAAAAAAAAAAAAAAAAAGAAAAGGAAAAAAGGTACATATAAAGAAGCCAACGATCAGATGGACCATTTTATTTACCCACAATCAGTTTTGCTCTTGGTTGGCCTCCCTTATTTATTTGGTACTGATCGCCTGTGCCAAAATGAGCCATTAATAACCATACAAATGTGATAAGCTCTCCTCCTTTGCTTAGTTGAGCAGCATGAGTATTGGCCCTGCAATGGCTTGCAGCATAAGACAACAATTCCACCCACACTTCACTCATTAGCTTCCATTTCTTATCCGCCTCCAAATTTCTTAGCTCTTTGGCGAGAATACATGCATCAAACAGCACAGATTTGCTTCTGTCTCCATTCACAGCAACGGGTTCCACATCAGTATCTACTTCAAGGATTTTAGCACAAGCCTGTTCTTGGTTTTCTCCTATGTTGACCTTACGTTGGAAGAAGTGTTTGGCCTCAGTACAGGTATCGTGGAATCTTTTTAGGCCAATTCCTGCTACAGCAGACATCATCGTAGGCCGCATAACTAGAAGATATAACATATAATCCGACAGGGTCTTACAAATGTCACGTTGAGTAGTGTTGGCATCTTCATTCGAACTCTCCGTATGATACAAGATTTCTGTAGCAATATGCCATAATATAAGGCTCTGATCGTACTCAACGTCCACAATATAACGCAACAACTTTGTGTTTCCGGCTTTCTGTAGAGCCGATTCTCCTCGTACTGAACATATCCTCTTCGCAGTCTCAGGATCATCTGCGGGACTGGATTTCATTTTCAGCTCATCAAAGATGAAATCCCACAGCCCTTCTGTAAATGTTTTCCGGGAAACGTATTTCATATCATAGATATCCTTAAGGCCCAAATATTCATCAATCACATAAATGAAATAATTCTTTTCATGATGACGTTCTTCCAGGCAATAATCTATCAAGCTGTATTGATGCAGAGATTCAGACCACCTCCGGAGTAGGCTTCGTCTAGCGCAATCCATGACACTTGTTGATTTTGTATCTGTCCAATTTATCCTCTTGAGATTGAGAAATTTTTGGAGGAGCGGGCAGAACAATTTCTTTATAGCTGCAATGCAATTATACCTCGACGGCTTCCTGATGGAAGCAGCAGTCCAATCTGAGAAAACCAGAGTAAAGAGAGCAATTGTATCCAAGCCTATGGCACCAAAGAGCAAGGTATAGGTAATTCCAACATCAATCCTGCGAAAAACTTTCTTATCTAAACAATAGAAGGTTGAAAAGGCAGCCATAACCGCCAACCAGGATATAAACCGAACAATGTATCCAACCATTGAATGCACCACGGCAACCTTTGTATAGAGAGTTTCATAGATGAAGTTGAGTTCAATTGCAAGCACTTTAAAGGCATCTCGCGGATGTATCCGACGGAAAAACGGTCGGCTGTCATCGCTCTCGCGGAAACTAAAGATGAGATCCACGATGAGACCGTCGAAGATTTTGAAGAAGGAATAAGCATGTTCCACCGCCGCAACATCAACCAGCATGCCTTCATCGACATCATCATCATCATTATAATGTCCTGTATCTGAATATATATTAGGTTCTGGTATCAACTCTATCTGAACTGGGAGATTGGCCCCCTTCATCGAAGTGTATTCCTCCATGAGCTTTGCATAGCAAGGCGCTGGGATAGGTTCTTTAAGCATGGATTCTCGGAATCTATTAAGGTTCGCAAGAAACAAAGCACGCGTTCGCTCACCATATTTGATGGTTCCAGCGACAAACAGAAGAACAGTAGGGACCCATAATCTGTTTCTCGGAAAGGATTGGCCGAACACAATAATGGCTGCAGCAACCTGGCTTAGGAGCCCCACCAAGTGCCTTTGCCAGAGGGCATTATCCTCCAGAGCAAAAGCAGTAATGGTATCTGGACCACCAAGGTGTAACAAAAGAAAGGGAGCCCAAAAAGCCAGAATGTCAGCATCATCATCATGTTTCTGTGAAAATTTTTGACTGTTGGAAATAAGTCCCACTCCAAAGTTAGCAGCCCAATCAGCCCCCAAGTAAGCTACCCAAAGCAGAAAGATTATGAACGCATTATTTGTTCGCTTTCTGAATGGTGCAAACAGAATCAGAATAGTTTGTATTGAAAGACTTAACAGAACGAAACCCTGAATGTTCCATTCATTATATAACTTCATGATTCCGGTAAAGAAGGATTTAGACATATTGTTCCTTTGGTTGCTTAATTTTCCTTCTCCTTTCTTTCTTTCATCTGTTGAACAGATCGATCAACTTTTAAGTGTTAGTTTTTAAGTTGCTAAAACAAAAGCAGGAGCTATTTTGAGTGAAAATTAAGTCGAGTCGATTTATATATAGTTATCTATGATAGTTAAAACATGATTACTCAATATAATAGTTGGTAAGAATTGACTGCATAATATAATGGTTCTATTATGGACAACAAAGTTTGTCAGCCTATTCTGATTTACTTTTGTCCTCGGGAATCTTTTCGGCATAAAGCCTACCACCCTCACATGCAGGAACTGGGTCTTCGACGACTGCTTCCGCGGCGGCCCGTCAAGCTACAGGCCCAAAACCTTCGACCCGTGTATATAAGAATAATTGCATCCACATATATAAATACTAAATAAATTATAAAATTGACAACAACGGTGAAAACAAACTTCATGGACAAACTATAAACACATGGTTGCATAAATACATTGATGGTAAGTGCATGCCAGTAGCCCTTAGCTGAACAAGAAATATTGAAGTAGATGGTGATAATTAATCATCACAAAGAACCTAGCTAGACAGCTAAAGGGTAAGATCAAAGACAAACAGTGGATTAGACTAATTTGTGGCATATTTTTTTCAACCAAAAAATTAATCTCCGCACACCAAATGCTATGGGGAGCACATCAGTGGCAGAGCTAGAATCATGTAATTAATTATTATAAAATAATGTAGTATATTTTAATATGGTTTATCCAAAACCCAGAATGAATATTTTTTTTTTAGACATTTAAAAAAAAAAGTATTGAATGCCCGCCTATTAATTACTTCCAAAACTTAACTATTTGTCAATAATATGTAATTATTTTAAAATTATTCTGTTTTCATAATAACATGTTTATATATCATTTTTAATTTCCTTAAAAATAAGAGTAAATTTGTTTCCACTCAAATTAGCAATAATTTCATTATGTGCTAATAATTTCAACTCCAAAAAAGACTAAACTAACATCTATTTTCTCTAATTTATGTTTTGCTATGGAATTTTTTAGTCTTTCAATTTTCGGAGAGAAAAATGATATGTGATTCACATAAAATAGCCAAACTGTGTTAATAATAATCAAAATCTAAAAATAGAGATATAGTCTAACTATTCCAAAGTCACATGTCAAGATTTGTGTAGGATGTCTTATTGTCTTTCATGACTTTGTACTTTCCTGCCTTCCTTTTATGTTTCCAAGGATAATTTTAAATGCCTTTCTTCTCTCAATTATCAATATGTTTCCAAGGATAATATTAGGTCCTACAGTTAGAAAAGTTGATGGATGAATGAGGCCAGCCAAATGGGTGGCTAAACCACTCTCATGGCTATTTGAGGTGGTTCAGCCACTCCTTCAAATTTTTTTATTTTTTTCATTTGGAGGTAGTTGGACCACCTCTCAAACATGCTTAGAGGAGGAGGTCGAACAACCTCTAAGGCTATAGGGGTGATTCGCTCATCACTATTTAGTAAATTAACAAATTCAATCACCTTTTGTGAAAAATCAGTAAGCTATTTGTCAAAATCCTAAATCGCAAGGACAAATATTGCATTTATCTGGGGCTTATAAATTAAAGCACACACCCCTTCGATGATCTTGGGACTGTTTGACCAAAACAAAATTTGTTTTGATACAAAACCATGCGTTGACCCTTGCAAAGGCTTGTCAAATTGAAAACTACGGCCTACAACTCAAAATCCTAATGGAGAGAAATTAGTTATAAACCAATTTAATAGATTGTCAAGTACTGTGAGAAGCATATATATATTTTTATTAAAAAAAACTTGTGATAAGCACATATTATAAATAAAAAATAATAATAATAAAAAATAAAAAAAAAAATAATAAAAAAAAAACCATATATTTCTCATATGTTAAGAAACACTGGACAATTTATTAGACTAATTTGTAGTTTGTCCAAACAAATAGAAAACTGAATCCTGGCTAGTTTGGAAACATTGACGAATCCCAGTGTTGTCACAGAAAGTGACTTTGAAAGTACTCTTTAATAGAAAATCTTATTGACCAAAACTAAAATCAACATAAAGAAATGAAACCCTACCAAAGAAGCTTTTCACGACCTGCTCAAGTTTCTTATATTTAATTTGAGATAGTTAAAAAGGAAAAACCACATACCTTTTCCGTGTTGCTGAGAAAACTAATGCAAAGAATAGGAAAGTGAACTTTGAATCAATCCCAATTTAATTTGAAGTTTGAGAAAGTTGTTTATCTCAACTTGGAGTTGCATGCTCAGTCATACTTATATAGGCCCAGAGCATCGACAGTACTAGCTATAGAAGGTCCCAAAGTTCTCTTTATTTCCTACCTTGATAATTCTTCTAGAAGCAAATGGAGCACTGTGAGCAAAAAAGAACATGCAGAAAAGAAAAAATAAAAAATGAAAAAAGTATTATCTCATGACTAATAAATTGTTCGTCTTTACAAAGCTATATTCTACCCAAGGAATCATGGGATTTATAAAAGTTTTGGTCCAAAATAATTGGGTCTTTGGTTCAAATTTGACAATTTTTCTACAAACTGAGTTCTAGGAAGGTCATCCAACCTAGTATATAAAAATGATATGTGTCCTAACATGCTATTTAAAAAGCATGTGTTTCTCATATGAAAAGTAACCCATGTCATTTTTATAAGCTAGGTTTGAAGAAGTTTTAACCCAGTTCGAGAAAAAAAAAAAAAAAAAAAAAAACTCTGTCGGTTTAAAACTAGGTGTCATTTACATTAAGTTAACTAAAATGAATTGCCGTCTAAAATTTAGATAGAGCTCCCTTATTTATTTGGTACTGATCGCCTGTGCCAAAATGAGCCATTAATAACCATACAAATGTGATAAGCTCTCCTCCTTTGCTTAGTTGAGCAGCATGAGTATTGGCCCTGCAATGGCTTGCAGCATAAGACAACAATTCCACCCACACTTCACTCATTAGCTTCCATTTCTTATCCGCCTCCAAATTTCTTAGCTCTTTGGCGAGAATACATGCATCAAACAGCACAGATTTGCTTCTGTCTCCATTCACAGCAACGGGTTCCACATCAGTATCTACTTCAAGGATTTTAGCACAAGCCTGTTCTTGGTTTTCTCCTATGTTGACCTTACGTTGGAAGAAGTGTTTGGCCTCAGTACAGGTATCGTGGAATCTTTTTAGGCCAATTCCTGCTACAGCAGACATCATCGTAGGCCGCATAACTAGAAGATATAACATATAATCCGACAGGGTCTTACAAATGTCACGTTGAGTAGTGTTGGCATCTTCATTCGAACTCTCCGTATGATACAAGATTTCTGTAGCAATATGCCATAATATAAGGCTCTGATCGTACTCAACGTCCACAATATAACGCAACAACTTTGTGTTTCCGGCTTTCTGTAGAGCCGATTCTCCTCGTACTGAACATATCCTCTTCGCAGTCTCAGGATCATCTGCGGGACTGGATTTCATTTTCAGCTCATCAAAGATGAAATCCCACAGCCCTTCTGTAAATGTTTTCCGGGAAACGTATTTCATATCATAGATATCCTTAAGGCCCAAATATTCATCAATCACATAAATGAAATAATTCTTTTCATGATGACGTTCTTCCAGGCAATAATCTATCAAGCTGTATTGATGCAGAGATTCAGACCACCTCCGGAGTAGGCTTCGTCTAGCGCAATCCATGACACTTGTTGATTTTGTATCTGTCCAATTTATCCTCTTGAGATTGAGAAATTTTTGGAGGAGCGGGCAGAACAATTTCTTTATAGCTGCAATGCAATTATACCTCGACGGCTTCCTGATGGAAGCAGCAGTCCAATCTGAGAAAACCAGAGTAAAGAGAGCAATTGTATCCAAGCCTATGGCACCAAAGAGCAAGGTATAGGTAATTCCAACATCAATCCTGCGAAAAACTTTCTTATCTAAACAATAGAAGGTTGAAAAGGCAGCCATAACCGCCAACCAGGATATAAACCGAACAATGTATCCAACCATTGAATGCACCACGGCAACCTTTGTATAGAGAGTTTCATAGATGAAGTTGAGTTCAATTGCAAGCACTTTAAAGGCATCTCGCGGATGTATCCGACGGAAAAACGGTCGGCTGTCATCGCTCTCGCGGAAACTAAAGATGAGATCCACGATGAGACCGTCGAAGATTTTGAAGAAGGAATAAGCATGTTCCACCGCCGCAACATCAACCAGCATGCCTTCATCGACATCATCATCATCATTATAATGTCCTGTATCTGAATATATATTAGGTTCTGGTATCAACTCTATCTGAACTGGGAGATTGGCCCCCTTCATCGAAGTGTATTCCTCCATGAGCTTTGCATAGCAAGGCGCTGGGATAGGTTCTTTAAGCATGGATTCTCGGAATCTATTAAGGTTCGCAAGAAACAAAGCACGCGTTCGCTCACCATATTTGATGGTTCCAGCGACAAACAGAAGAACAGTAGGGACCCATAATCTGTTTCTCGGAAAGGATTGGCCGAACACAATAATGGCTGCAGCAACCTGGCTTAGGAGCCCCACCAAGTGCCTTTGCCAGAGGGCATTATCCTCCAGAGCAAAAGCAGTAATGGTATCTGGACCACCAAGGTGTAACAAAAGAAAGGGAGCCCAAAAAGTCAGAATGTCAGCATCATCATCATGTTTCTGTGAAAATTTTTGACTGTTGGAAATAAGTCCCACTCCAAAGTTAGCAGCCCAATCAGCCCCCAAGTAAGCTACCCAAAGCAGAAAGATTATGAACGCATTATTTGTTCGCTTTCTGAATGGTGCAAACAGAATCAGAATAGTTTGTATTGAAAGACTTAACAGAACGAAACCCTGAATGTTCCATTCATTATATAACTTCATGATTCCGGTAAAGAAGGATTTAGACATATTGTTCCTTTGGTTGCTTAATTTTCCTTCTCCTTTCTTTCTTTCATCTGTTGAACAGATCGATCAACTTTTAAGTGTTAGTTTTTAAGTTGCTAAAACAAAAGCAGGAGCTATTTTGAGTGAAAATTAAGTCGAGTCGATTTATATATAGTTATCTATGATAGTTAAAACATGATTACTCAATATAATAGTTGGTAAGAATTGACTGCATAATATAATGGTTCTATTATGGACAACAAAGTTTGTCAGCCTATTCTGATTTACTTTTGTCCTCGGGAATCTTTTCGGCATAAAGCCTACCACCCTCACATGCAGGAACTGGGTCTTCGACGACTGCTTCCGCGGCGGCCCGTCAAGCTACAGGCCCAAAACCTTCGACCCGTGTATATAAGAATAATTGCATCCACATATATAAATACTAAATAAATTATAAAATTGACAACAACGGTGAAAACAAACTTCATGGACAAACTATAAACACATGGTTGCATAAATACATTGATGGTAAGTGCATGCCAGTAGCCCTTAGCTGAACAAGAAATATTGAAGTAGATGGTGATAATTAATCATCACAAAGAACCTAGCTAGACAGCTAAAGGGTAAGATCAAAGACAAACAGTGGATTAGACTAATTTGTGGCATATTTTTTTCAACCAAAAAATTAATCTCCGCACACCAAATGCTATGGGGAGCACATCAGTGGCAGAGCTAGAATCATGTAATTAATTATTATAAAATAATGTAGTATATTTTAATATGGTTTATCCAAAACCCAGAATGAATATTTTTTTTTTAGACATTTAAAAAAAAAAGTATTGAATGCCCGCCTATTAATTACTTCCAAAACTTAACTATTTGTCAATAATATGTAATTATTTTAAAATTATTCTGTTTTCATAATAACATGTTTATATATCATTTTTAATTTCCTTAAAAATAAGAGTAAATTTGTTTCCACTCAAATTAGCAATAATTTCATTATGTGCTAATAATTTCAACTCCAAAAAAGACTAAACTAACATCTATTTTCTCTAATTTATGTTTTGCTATGGAATTTTTTAGTCTTTCAATTTTCGGAGAGAAAAATGATATGTGATTCACATAAAATAGCCAAACTGTGTTAATAATAATCAAAATCTAAAAATAGAGATATAGTCTAACTATTCCAAAGTCACATGTCAAGATTTGTGTAGGATGTCTTATTGTCTTTCATGACTTTGTACTTTCCTGCCTTCCTTTTATGTTTCCAAGGATAATTTTAAATGCCTTTCTTCTCTCAATTATCAATATGTTTCCAAGGATAATATTAGGTCCTACAGTTAGAAAAGTTGATGGATGAATGAGGCCAGCCAAATGGGTGGCTAAACCACTCTCATGGCTATTTGAGGTGGTTCAGCCACTCCTTCAAATTTTTTTATTTTTTTCATTTGGAGGTAGTTGGACCACCCCTCAAACATGCTTAGAGGAGGAGGTCGAACAACCTCTAAGGCTATAGGGGTGATTCGCTCATCACTATTTAGTAAATTAACAAATTCAATCACCTTTTGTGAAAAATCAGTAAGCTATTTGTCAAAATCCTAAATCGCAAGGACAAATATTGCATTTATCTGGGGCTTATAAATTAAAGCACACACCCCTTCGATGATCTTGGGACTGTTTGACCAAAACAAAATTTGTTTTGATACAAAACCATGCGTTGACCCTTGCAAAGGCTTGTCAAATTGAAAACTACGGCCTACAACTCAAAATCCTAATGGAGAGAAATTAGTTATAAACCAATTTAATAGATTGTCAAGTACTGTGAGAAGCATATATATATTTTTATTAAAAAAAACTTGTGATAAGCACATATTATAAATAAAAAATAATAATAATAAAAAATAAAAAAAAAAATAATAAAAAAAAAACCATATATTTCTCATATGTTAAGAAACACTGGACAATTTATTAGACTAATTTGTAGTTTGTCCAAACAAATAGAAAACTGAATCCTGGCTAGTTTGGAAACATTGACGAATCCCAGTGTTGTCACAGAAAGTGACTTTGAAAGTACTCTTTAATAGAAAATCTTATTGACCAAAACTAAAATCAACATAAAGAAATGAAACCCTACCAAAGAAGCTTTTCACGACCTGCTCAAGTTTCTTATATTTAATTTGAGATAGTTAAAAAGGAAAAACCACATACCTTTTCCGTGTTGCTGAGAAAACTAATGCAAAGAATAGGAAAGTGAACTTTGAATCAATCCCAATTTAATTTGAAGTTTGAGAAAGTTGTTTATCTCAACTTGGAGTTGCATGCTCAGTCATACTTATATAGGCCCAGAGCATCGACAGTACTAGCTATAGAAGGTCCCAAAGTTCTCTTTATTTCCTACCTTGATAATTCTTCTAGAAGCAAATGGAGCACTGTGCGCAAAAAAGAACATGCAGAAAAGAAAAAATAAAAAATGAAAAAAGTATTATCTCATGACTAATAAATTGTTCGTCTTTACAAAGCTATATTCTACCCAAGGAATCATGGGATTTATAAAAGTTTTGGTCCAAAATAATTGGGTCTTTGGTTCAAATTTGACAATTTTTCTCCAAACTGAGTTCTAGGAAGGTCATCCAACCTAGTATATAAAAATGATATGTGTCCTAACATGCTATTTAAAAAGCATGTGTTTCTCATATGAAAAGTAACCCATGTCATTTTTATAAGCTAGGTTTGAAGAAGTTTTAACCCAGTTCGAGAAAAAAAAAAAAAAAAAAAAAAAACTCTGTCGGTTTAAAACTAGGTGTCATTTACATTAAGTTAACTAAAATGAATTGCCGTCTAAAATTTAGATAGAACTTCCTTAAAAACCCCGCATCCAATTGGATTAAAACCTGGAGAGGCACTATAGCTCAATTTAAAACTTTTTTACTTGAAAAAATTCTCTCTCTTTCTCTTAATTAAGTAACATATACATATATAAACATGAGAATGCTCCTAATATTCAATGGTATCGGGGACAGATTTGAAGCACAAGTGATATAAATTAATTAAGCTTTGGAATATGATTTTTACTTTTTTGGAATATGAATATCTGATGTGCTTCTTGTAATTAAGGTGACCTTTATACTATATCAAGTGAAATTGTAGGACCCTCCTTACCACTGTGATGTAGAAGGGTGATACATTAAAGAGAAAGAATAAAGAGAAGATCGAATTCCCAAATTACATGACCCACATGATCCACCTCCAGTCCTTATTCCATCCTCTCAATTTTTAAAATTATTATTGAATTTGTGGACCTATGTCACTACAAGAAGCTGACTCATCAGGGGCGACTTATTAGGGGCGACTTTATAGTCGCCCCTAATACTCAACTATTAGGGGCGACTTTTGAAAGTCACCCCTAATAGTTATGTATTAGCGTCCACATCCAAGTGGACGCTAATAGTCGACCCAAAAGATGAATAATAGCGTCCACTCTAGGGTGGACGCTAATAACTCGACCCTAATATACTCGTGGGAAATATTCAAAAGGCGGGGAAAAGATCATTAGCGTCGACTTTTAAAGTCGACGCTAATGCCTAAGTATTAGGGTCGACAAAGTCGACCCTAAAGAGTGTGTGGAGGAATTAAAAAATAAAAAATAAAAAAATCATTTTATTTACCAATAGCGTCCACTCTAGTGGACGCTGAAGAGTGACCATTAGGGTCGACTTGAGAGTCGACCCTAAAGAGTGTGTGGAGGAATTAAAAAATAAAAAATAAAAAAATCATTTTATTTTAATACGTCACTCTAGTGGTGCGAAGAAAGCTCGACCATTAAATTCCGACTTGAGGATGGAAACCCTAATGGCTAAAATATTAGGGCAGACAAAATTAGACCTAAAGAGAATAATATTGGAGGAATTAAAAAAAAAATTAAAAAAACCTAATATTCATAACCAATAGCGTCCACTTTTAGTGGACGCTAAAGAGTTATCATTAGGGTCGACTTAAGTATTAGGGTCGACAAAGTCGACCCTAAAGAGTGTGTGAAGGAATTAAAAAAAAATAAAAAAAATAATTTTATTTACCAATAGCGTCCACTAAAAGTGGACGCTAAAGAGTTATCATTAGGGTCGACTCTCAAGTCGACCCTAATGCTTAAGTATTAGGGTCGACAAAGTCGACCCTAAAGAGTGTGCAGGAATTAAAAAAAAATTAAAAAATAAATACATTTCACCACCAATAGCGTCCACTAAAAGTGGACGCTAAAGAGTTATCATTAGGGTCGACTCTCAAGTCGACCCTAATGGTTAAGTATTAGGGTCGACAAAGTCGACCCTAAAGAGTGTGCAGGAATTAAAAAAAAAAATTAAAAAATAAATACATTTCACCACCAATAGCGTCTACTAAAAGTGGACGCTAAAGAGTTATCATTAGGGTCGACTCTCAAGTCGACCCTAATGCTTAAGTATTAGGGTCGACAAAGTCGACCCTAAAGAGTGTGGGGAGGAATTAAAAAAAATTAAAAAAACCTAATATTCATAACCAATAGCGTCCACTAGAAGTGGACGCTAAAGAGGTATCATTAGGGTCGACTCTCAAGTCGACCCTAATGCTTAAGTATTAGGGTCGACAAAGTCGACCCTAAAGAGTGTGCAGGAATTAAAATTTTTTTTTTAAAAAAATACATTTAACCACCAATAGCGTCCACTAAGAGTGGACGCTGAAGAGTGATCATTAGGGTCGACTCTAGAGTCGACCCTAATGCTTAAGTATTAGGATCGACTTTGTCGACCCTAAAGAGTATGCAGGAAAATTAAAAAAAAAAAAAAAAATTTGATGCCCAATAGCATCCACTAAAATTTTGTATATATCACTACATTGTTTAAAATTTTCAAATAAAGTGACACAATATGCACCGTTAAATATAACGAAATAAAATTTTAACCGTAAAAATAAAGGTCTCCCTTTCACTTAATATTCCATATGTACAGTTGTTTCAATATATATATATATATATACGTTTTTTTTTTTTAAAAAAAAAAGGAAAAATTCTTCTATTTCAATTCCATCCTCCTAAAGAAAGATTTTAATTTGTATTAGTTATAAAATGTTATTTCCCAAAAATTTACCTCCGATAATATGTCATTATTTATTTTATATAAATTATCAGATATTTGATCGATCGTGATAGGATCAAATGATTGATCAAATGATTGACCAAACTTCAAACAAATTAAAGGTTCGTTCAAACATCCGTTTGGTTCTAGTGCATTTGTTCGATCGATCATGATAGAATGAATGATCGATCAAACTTGAAACAATTGAAATTGAAGGATTGATTGAATATTTGATCAATCATAATGAATTAGTTCGATTGATTGTGATAAGATCAAATGATTGAAACAATTGAAATTGAAATTGAATTAATTCGATTGATCGTGATAGGATTAAATGATCGATCAAACATCCGATCAATCCCAATGAATTAGTTCGATTGATCGTGATAAGATCAAATGTTTGATCGAACATCCGATCGATCCTAGTGAATTAGTTCGATTGATTGTGATAAGATCAAATGATCGATCATAGTGAATTAGTTCGATTGATTGTGATAGGATCAAACATCTGATAAAAAATCCGATCGATCCAAGTGAATTAGTTCGATTGATCGTGATAGAATCAAATGATCAATCAAATGTTCAATCGAAAATCCGATCGATCAAACATCTAATCGATCCTAGTGAATTAGTTTGATTGATCGTGATAAGATCAAACATCTAATCGAAAATTCAATCGATCCTAGTGAATTAGTTCGATTGATCGTAATAGAATCAATTGATCGATCAAACATCCGATTGATCCTAATGAATTAGTTAGATTGATCATGATAAGATCAATTGATCGATCAAACTGAATACAATTGAAGGTTCAATCGAACATTCAATTGAACTATAAGCTTTTTATATTATCTTAGTGCATTAGTTATATTATCTTTGGATTTTGTATTGATCTTATAATTAATTATAAGATAAATATCAACTTAATGATCTTTATTATAAAAATTTATTAAACGGAAATTATTAGTTAATATTATAATAATAAAAATATATTACAGGAGAAAATAAAGAAAAACAAAAATAAATAAAATAAATAAAAATTAAAAAATTATAAGTATAATTTTTTTTTAAAAAAAATAAATAAATTTGAGGCTCATTAGGGGCGACTAAGTCGCCCCTATTGAGTGCGAAAAATAAGCGCCATCCAGTGGCGGGTATCTGAAATTTTCGGATGAAAAATTTCATAAACCGCGTCTTTTTTTTCCCCAAACCTTCAAAACACCAGAATCCTCCCTAACACCCCTCTCACTCACCTCCCTCATCACTCTCACTCTCAATCTCTCTACCGCTGCTCTCCCAAACTTTAACCGACGAAAGCTTTCATACAAGGCTTTGCTGAGAAGCTGAAAGAGGGAGAGAGAGAGAGAGGGAGAGAGAAAGAAAGAGAGAGGGTGGATCGTTCGGGGAAGCTAGAGAAGAAAAAGAAAAAGAAGGGGAGAAAAATCCTCGAGGTAACCTCTTTAAACTTTAAATTTTTGCAATTTTTGTGTTAATTTTTGGGTTTTGTTTGATGTGTTTGTATCCATTGCGAATTTGGGGTTGGATTAGTGACTGTATTCTTTCGATTTTTTGGTAGTGCGGTTTCAGTTTACTCTCGGTTTGATTGCCGAGAAAGTGGAGGGAAAGATAAATGCTATTTGGGTATTTTGGTGTTTGATGTTTCTGGTTCTGAAAGATGGAAAATTTGTTATTGATTAAAGGATTAATGGTTCATTAACAGACAACCTGGTTGTTTTATTTATTATTATTATTATTTTGGTTTTTATTTGATGTGTTTGTTTCTGATGTGGTTTAGGGTTAGATTAGTGACTTTATTTTGTCAAGAGTTTGCAACTCAGTGTGGGTTACTCTCTGTTTGGTTTCTGAGAAAGTGGTTGATTTCTGTTGGCAACAATGGCTGTTTCCGTGAGATTAATGGGTCTGATAGTAGCATTTTGTGGTGCAGTTTCCTTCATATTTGGAGTTGTTGCTGAGAACAAGAAGGTAAAATATAGATGATGTTATAGAAGAATTCATTAATGTCAATTTAGCAACCTTGGACAAAAAATTTGAAGCCCAGATTCCAGAATAATCTTCTTTCTTGAAAATAGATGCCTATTTCGTTTCTTTTATATAATTATTTGGAGTTTAATTAGTGAAAATTTATTACAGTTCAATATAAGTATGAAGAAAGATTTGTATCATTGTTTTGATATATATATATAATTCAACTAAAGTCAGTAGATATTAGTGGGATTCATTAATATTGTTGAATTTCTGAGGGATATAAAAGAATTTTGGAGACTTCGGGGTTCATGGCCTTCCTGGCCTCCACGCCACTGGGTATGATGGATAATCTGGTGTTTCTCTTGAAATTATTAGTTTCATTCAAGTGCTTGAGTTGCATCAAAGTTATTGAGCCTTTATACTGTATATAAGCATATAATGCCTGCAGAAATCGCCAAATTATCCACTAGCATTTCCACTTGAATTAATTTGTTTCAATTTCCTTAGACACCAGGTTTGCATGCTTAGGAACCATGGATGGTAAAATAATTATGGAAATAATAACTGTGTATGAGTTTCAAGAAAAATTTGATGGGAACTCATAATTCTGAACCTCATTTAGCTGAATGAAGGATATTTATTACTGTCCAAGCAAGTGTCTTACATGGTTTGACACGAGTGTTGTAAACTACGAGTGTCAGTGATGCAGTCAGAGAGCAATGATAGATTTGTCTCCCTGTAACTGCCATAATTTTCAATAAAATTGATGTATCATCTTTCTAATGGTCATATTTTGCTGTCTGTGTCTTTGTTCAAGCATATAGCTGGAGGCAAGATTTGCTTTTTACTTCCCTGTATCAAAATTCAAGTTTCAATAGTTCCTACTTTGTAGCCCCATATGCCCTCTTTATAAATTTATTTCAATTTATTTTGTTACTCAGAGAAATGCTTTAAATTACATTTTATAGGAGTCCAAGAAGTGGAGCACAACTTGCTCTGACCTTTAATTACTTATTTTTATGCTTTGAATGATTTGTCCATTGAAGTTAAATATTCTCCATTCTTTTAATGGTTATATTGTTTCTTGGTTGCTGTCTGAGTGTTCGTCTTGTTCTCTCTGATCTCTGCAGCCAGCAGCTGGAACTCCAATAACAGGGAAAGGTGTTGTTATCTGCAAGTACCCCTCTGATCCAACTGTCGTTTTGGGGTATTTGTCTGTAGCATTTCTCATTGCTACTACTGTGGCTGGGTTTTTGTCTCTGTTTTACCCTTACAAAGGAAAATCTGTTCCACAAAGTGCCTTATTTAGAAGCGCCAGTTTTGTTGTTTTCTTCAACATTGCTATGTAAGCATTCTGTTCTCAGTTCTCACTCTCCCATATTTTTTGATATTCTT
>NC_081542.1:30468622-30493061 GCF_901000735.1 Corylus avellana
TCCATACCCAGGCAATGTGAATATCCTGCTCCAAGTGGTATGATATTGTCGCTTTGGGCCAAGCCCGCCCGATTTTATTATTGGGATTACACCCAAAAGGCCTCATACCATTTAAAGAGAATAAATTTCATATAAACACATCATCTTTTCCATACCAAGGCAATGTGGGACGTCACAAAGCTCATGGCCTTTATACCATATGTACCAGTGTACCATGTCATATAATGCATCTTATCAACCAATTACCAAGTTGTACAAAAAATAAGCATGCTCATATTATATGCGTGCTTAGTCAACTAACATATCGCACATTTTTAAGGAAAGTATTCATAAGTGTTTACTTACCTCGCGTGCTCACTTGAGTCTTTTAACATCACAAATCCCTGCAATAACAAAACATGACTCATCGTTATAAGTAGTATTAGAGAACTCTACGAGGTTCCATCTAACGAAAGAGTTGCTAAAAATCCTAGTGTCACATATTTGGGCTAAGGGGTGTTTGTCTTGCTCTCTGGGCGAGCGTTCTGCCAGAGAATTAAGACTCGGTCAGAAACTCCCCAAAATGTGTTTTAGGCTGCTATCTAATGCTAGGGGTTGATACATCTCTTTCTAGGCTCTAAATAGAGACATGCAAGGCACTGACATGCTAATATGCAACTCATAGTAATAAAAAGGCGGGTTTAAAGCTTCTTAAAACGTTCTTTGGACTTTGTAAGGAAATAGGTTCAAGAACTTCTCACAGCATTTTTAAAACTTGCAATATTAAGAGAACAACAACAACAACAACAATAAAAAGGCACAAAGGAAGGGTCAAGAAATCACCTTAGAAGATAGCAAAGGTACCAAACTCTCTTCCTTCTTTCTCCAAGTCACTTCTCACATTAGGGTTAGGTTTTTCAGAAGTTGAAGGTGGCTGAGGGTCGAAGAGTATGGCTTATATAGAGGGTGAAGGCATGCCTTGGTCAGAAAAAGTGGAGAATGGGTTAAAATTGTTTTCCAGAAATGGCAGCGAGTGCTTGGGTACTATTGAGCGAGCGCTCGGATACCATTTACACAATGGGTAAAAAGGTTTAGGCGTACATTTCGGTTTTGCCCAATGGTTTGAAGACTGGTCAGCGAGAGCTCATGTGGTCCCCTAGTACACGCTCACACCTAGGACAAGAGCGGGCGCTCATGTGGTCCCTTAGAGCGCGCTTGGCCAGTGAGGGTGGTTTTAGGTTTTTGCTTCCAAAAGTCTCAAGGGGTTGGGTTCTTTGAAAAATGTTTAGGTCTTTTGGTTTAAGGCCTTGTTTTAATGGAATCATTAAATGTTTAAGAAATCTTTGACTTTAAAACAGGTGTTTTGTCGGGGTATTACAAATCTGAATCCCCCTCTCCGCCATTAGCATGCATGACATACCTACTTGCATAGAAATTGTTCCATTCATGCACCCAATCTTTTAGTAATATCCTCAATTGCCTCTCAACAACTGCAGAATTACAGAGTATTATGAGTAATTTATGACAAAAAGGTAAAGCAAGAATTCATATAGCATATTTACAGGTGAGATAAGCATAAATGTTGCAAACTGTTAAATTATATAGCACATTCTACCGATCCTAACTCAATTCTGCATAAAAAGGGCAGACAATCATACACATCAAGGACATAGAATTTTGGCTCCTAAATGCAACAAGAACGCTAACTAAATCAAAACCAAAGAGTAGCTTTTGTCACTGAGTCATCAATTGGTCCTTAGCTTGTAAAAAGGAAACTTTGAAGTTTCAGATTCTATCTTATTTAATCAAAATGCTTTACAAAGAGGGCCTGCATCATAAACTAAAACTAATTGTTTTACTCAAGAAACATTCAATTGTAATGTTAAGACATCCCACATGACAATAACATTTGTTAAAAATTTTGTTTTCTCTTCTCAAAACAAAACATTAACAAAGAATCAGAATATAAAACACTCCTAAAAAAAAAAAAAAAAATGGTTTTCACCTTTATATCATGTTAAAACATTTTTTATCCTCATGCCCAATGCTCATTTAATTAACTTTAGCCCTTTGGAATTAATTCCATATAGCCCAAAGTTATTTAACAAGCCTAATGACTTAAAATTACAAGCCGAAGGCTTATTTTAATTCCTTAGCTTGGAAGAATTAAATTATGAGCTCAGTGCTCTATTTAATTCCTATTCTCCAACTGACCAACATTAAATAAATCTTTTGGCCCCATGTCCCAGTAAATAAATAAATACCTGATGAACAATATAATTTTTCAGTCAATTTATATCAGTTCAAAGAGGACCTAAGGTAAAATATCATTAGCTTAATAGGCCTGTGAACATATCTGTCAAGATCATATCACACGACACTATTTAATGACAATTAATTCCACTAAACAATTGTGACTGTACTCTAATGATTATTTTTGATTTAATAAATCAATCCTCGTGATGTACTTATTATATGTTACCCCTTCATGGAATCATTCCGTAGTCGAACCAAAAGTCTTTTCAAATTGTCACTTTGTTCACTACCTCTTTTCATTGAGTTACTGATTTAAATTCATGATTATCCCTATGTACCTTGTGAGATTACATCTCACCTTGTACATACATAAGTTTTCAGTGTAACTACAGAAAACACTCGGGCCTGAGCTTTGATAATTTTTCCCATTAATGTAAAACAAGGGAAATATTCCTTATCTCTTTGTTGTCTGACAAAGGATTTGGATTCCTTCTTGAATTTGATGTTCCCACAATGTTAGATGTGGTTACCTAATGTACTGAATACTATCAATCGATAATAGGTCTCACTCTTAGATACATCTCAGTAATCAACATTTCACATCTGAGTTCACTTACTTCTTAGGAAGGTTTAGGATCCTAGAAAGGGTTGTAGATGGGATTATTCTAACTAGGGTATTATATGACGCTAATGTAGGGTTTTTATATAAAGACTCCAAGAGGATTTTCAAGGGATCGACCACAATTATAGAACGCTACATATCGGTGTGTGTCGAAGGAGAATATAAGGATCAAGGTAAGTGGGCTATCTTGTGTTAGTATTTTCATAAATAATGACCCGATGCATTTTATATGCAATGCTTTCAAAGACAAACTCGGATTATCTCTTGAACTAAATAATATGCCATTTTATACATGAAAAGTGTGACATGAGCTATTTTTATAACTATTGTCTCGAAAATATATATGAACTATTTATTGGGCTACTTGATAATATTGTATGTGATGTGATCTATTTATGATGTGACAAATGAGGTTACACCGGTACTCTGTGTGTGTGTTATGTGTATGTGATCAAAGGCAGTGCAACACACCATTTGTTGGGTGTGGCCTCATAAACCGTTAACCCTAAGTAAAGGAGTTTAGGCTAATAGGGTTCCATAGAGAGGGGATGAAGGACCAGTCCTTGCCGAAATGTGATGTGCAGGACAAACACAACCTTACTCTGGGGATTAAATAGAGCGAGCTATGTTATGGAAATCTAGCTTGGATAATATTATTTCAAGCTATAATATTGTGAAGGCATCCCAGTAAATAATTTGAGAATAATGATATCCATGTTTAACATTTTTATCTGGATATAAACTGTTCACTGTCGCACACTAACACGAGATTACCTGCTTACTAAATCGTCGGACTTAGCCCTTACTTTTCTACACCAAGGGAGAATGAGGGTGTTTTATAGATGGGCTAGCTAAGGTTGAGTAGACTGGACTTGGAAGTAGATGCGATCGTCTGATGTAAAGATATTGATCGGGTTATGATTTGAAGACCCATTGTAGAACTTCGAAGGTTATTTGTGATATCTAGCATTTGAGATGTATTTGTGTATTTTAGAAGGGTCCAGATATGCTTTGCAGTTTCATGTATTATTTGATGACTCAGCCTACATTAAGATTTTGGTAATACTCTGATTGCAATGCTTACAGATAGAAATAAATTCATGAACTTCCCCTGCTTAATTATTCTGATTGAGGAAAATAGATCCCTGTCAACTTACCAGTTTTGTGAATAAGTCTAGGAGGCGCTTGATAATTTAATTATCAGTTAATTAAATTTTCAGGGCATTACAGCCACCAACTCTCCAGCCCATGATTCCCCTACCTTAACTGAAACACTTCAACACCCTCAACCAAGAATAGTCACTCGTTCTGAAACCCACTCCCTAACTCCAAAGCTTTTTCCCAACTACCAACTATACTCCTCAATGAAATATCCTCTACAAGTCTTATCCTGAGTTGTCCTTCCTACTGAACCTAAGAACTATAATCATGTCGTGATGAACCCATACTGGTTTGATGCTATGCAAACTAAATTCGCTGCCTTACTGAACAATAAGACGTGGTCTTTGTGTCCTAGACCTTCACATAAAAAGGTGGTACGCAACAAATGGGTGTTCAAACACAAACAAAAATTGGATGGTACCATTGATCGTTATAAGGCCAAGTTAGTTGCCGAGGGATTTGACCAAGAGGAAAGGATCGATTTTAGTGAAACATTTAGCCTTGTTATTAAACCAGCCATTATCCAGTTGGTCTTAGCATTGGTTGTGCATTTCAATTGGTTTATCCATTAATTAGACATATCTAATGCCTTTCTACACGGTTTTCTTGAGGATGAGGTATTTATGGAACAAGCTAAGGGTTTTGAAGACTCTACTTTTCCTAATCACATGTGCAAACTTCACAGGCCCCTTTATAGTTTGAAACAAGCTCTAAGGGCTTGGTTTTTGCGACTTTTTCAGGCATTATTGAAGTTTGGGTTTGTAGGATCAGCGGCTAACACCTCTCTATTTATGTTGCATCATAATTCAATTCATGGGTTTGTCCTTGTGTATGTAGATGATATACTTGTAACCAATAATTCCTCTTCTACAATTGCACATTTAATCTCTAAACTCAATGGCAAATTTGCGGTGAAAGATTTGGGATCTTTGTCGTACTTTATTCGGATTCAAGCTACACGGACCAGTCATGAGTTATTCTTAACTTAAACTAAATATATGGCTAATCTACTTCGTAGGACCAAGATGGATGGGACAAAACTAGCTTCAACACCATGTGCTTCAAGTGGGAAACTCTCACGGTTTACTTTGGGATCCTGTGGTTGATCCAATTGAGTTTTAGCATATAGTGGCTGCCTTGCCATATCGTGCACTCACACAGCCTGACATTGCTTACAGTGTCAACAAACTATGTCAATTCCTCCATTCCCCAACAAGTGTTCACCTTATCGCAGCCAAGCATGTTCTATGTTACATTAAAGGAACTCTTGATTATGGATCACATTTTATTCAAGGTTCTTTGCAGATCAATGGTTATTGTGATTCAGATTGAGTTGGTACTCCTGATGATAGAAGATCTACCATAGGGTATGGAATTTATCTTAGGTCGTGCCTCATCTATTGGGCGGCTAAGAAACAGCCTGTAGTGGCCAAATCTAGCATTGAGGCTGAATATAGATCAATGGCTCTTACAATTGCAAAAATGTATTGGATTTGTATGTTATTCAAGGAATTACAAATTCCACTTCTACTTCCACCATGTTTATGGATTGATAACCTGGGAGCTCTTTCTTTATCCTCTAATCATGTTTGCACGAGGTGTACGAGCGCGAGGAATCATTTCGTGGAGAACTAGAGGCGACACGGTGACAACTCGTGGAGGAGCAATTTGAAGCTTTGAGGGATCAAATTGAAGCCCTCACTACCTAATTATCCAACACGCGTGGTCCCAACAGGAGTTGTCATCGAGCACCACCACACGTTTTGGAGGAGGAAGATGAAGATGGCTATAGGTATGAATCTGAGAACCCTTTTGCGGAGCGCCGAACGCAGGGCCGTTGACCCCCTGTGCCAGGTCATGCTAATCGGTGGGAGAGCAGGTTCAAACTCGATGTTCCAGAATTCTAAGGGATTCTTCAACCCAAAGAATTTCTGGATTGGATGGTGGCAGTTGGAGAGGTTCTTGACTTCAAGGGGGTGCCTAAAGATCGGCGAGTTTCTTTGGTCGAAACCAAGTTCAGGGGAAGAGCTGTGGCATGGTGGCAGCAGTTGAAGCAAGCTAGGGTATGGTGGGGCAAGAGGAAGATCGACAATTGGGAGAAACTATTGAAACACATGCGGCCCACCTTTTTACCGCACAACTACACCCAAACCATGTACCAACAAGTACAAAATTGGAGTCAAGGTTCGACGTCTGTGGATGAGTACACGGAAAAGTTCAACAAACTATGGACACGAGTAGATCTATCCTAATCGAACGATCAACTAGTGTCTTGGTATATTGGGGGTTTGCAATAACAAATCCAAGATTCATTGAAACTCTTTGATCCTGCCAATGTTTCAGAAGCCTATCAAAGGGCATTGCTACTTGAGAAGATGTTGACCCGAGATCTTTTAGGCCTGTTTGGCCATGGAAATAGTGGAAGCAGCAACCGACCGAGCGGTCTGTTCATAGCTCGGGGTACTACTCAACCAATCGTCCAAAACACAGCCCCCACAACCGTGGGGCAATCAAGTCAAACCGGGGTAGCTACTGGTTCCAAGTGCTTTCGATGTGCTAAACCGGGCCATAGGATGGTGATTGCCACAAGGGAGAGAAGTATGGTAAGGGTCTACTTATCGACTCCAGGGAAGCCTTCGATAAACAAGGCAACAAAGAAGAACAAGAGCCAATTTTTGACGACGATGAAGAGTTTCTCATTGGGGATGATGGTCCTCTCTTGATGGTAAGGGTCATAATATCTAAGCATTGCCCTCTGTCCTTTTCAATTGGATCCAAATACAAAGATAAGATGTGGTGGCCATGGATGCATACCATTTGTTGTTAGGGCGACCGTGTCAATATGACTGGAGTGCTCATCATGACGGAAGAAAAAACACATATAGCTTCATGGTAGACAATGTGAAGCTAATGCGTCTACCAAGCTCGGGAGACTACCCTAAACCCGTAAAGGTATACTTCGAGAGAGTTTGAGCCCATGTGTGGTATCAGCTTTGCTCATTCCCAAGAAGGATGGCACATGGAGGAGGTGCGTGGATAGTCAAGTCATCAACAAGATCACTGTGAGGTATAGATTTCCTATTCCTCGGTTGTTTGTTGGATCAGCTGAGCGGGGCAACAATTTTTACAAAGCTTGACCTAAGGAGTGGGTATCACCAAATTCAAGTGCAGCCAAGTGACGAATGGAAGATGGCATTCAAGACGCGTGAGAGGCTCTATGAATGGTTGGTGATGCCCTTCGGGCTATTTAATGCTCCTAACACCTTCATGCGGGTGATGAATCAAGTATTTCGGCCTTTCATTAGAAAGGTCGTAGTGGTATACTTTGATGGCATCCTCATCTATAGCCCTGATAGTGAGGTACACCTTAGACATGTGAGGGAAGTACTCCTTGTGTTGCGGGAGGAGAAGTTCTTCGCAACACCCGCCAAGTGTTCCTTCATGACAGATTCAATTCTTTTCCTTAGCTATATGGAGTCCACGGACAGATTGGCAGTGGATGAAGTGAAGGTGGCAGCTGTTAGGGAGTAGCCAATCCCCACTACGCTACACGAGGTTGGAAGGTGGGAAGGTTCTCATGGAGTGTGGCGGCTATGGAAGCCTTCGAGTTGATTAAGCTCAAGTTGACCACGGCCCCATTGCTTGTTCTCCCAGACTTCGAGTTGCCTTTTGAATTGCATTGTGACACGTCCAAGGTAGGCATTGGAGCGGTGCTAAGTCAAGGAGGAAAATCGGTGGCATACTTTAGCTAAAAGTTGAGTGGTTCACGGCTCAACTATTCCACCTATGATGTGGAGTTTTATGCATTGGTGCAATCATTGAGGCATTGGAGCTCTTACCTAGCCTACAATGACTTTATCTTGTACTGGACCATGAGGCATTGAAGCATCTCAATAGTTAAGATAAAATCTCCTCCCAACATGCGAAGTGGGCTATGTATGTGCAATAGTTCTCCTTCACCATCAAACACAAGTCGGGAGCTTTGAACAAGGTGGCCGACGCCCTCAGCCGGAAGACGAGACTCTTGACCACCATGAAGAGTGAGGTACTTGGTTTTGAATTCTTAAACGATTAGTTGTCTACTGACCCTCTCTTTGGTCCTATTGTTGGTGATGTATCCTCGGGGGTAAGGGGAGACTTTGGACTGCATAATGGGTTCCAATTCAAGGACACTCAACTATGCATCCCTGACTGTAGCCTGGGATTGAAGATTTTCCAAGATCACCATAATGAAGGACACATGGGGTGGGACAAGACAGTTCAACTAGTGGCAGAACAGTTTTATTGGCCGACCATGAGGAAAAGTTTGTATGATACTGTAGGGTGTGCCAAGTATCCAAAGGGACGACAACTAACGTAGGATTATATATGCCGCTTCCCATCTCAGAAGACCCATGGACCCACAGACTTTGTGTTGGGTTTACCAGAAACCCAAAAGGGTAATGATTCCATCTTTGTAATAGTTGATAAATTCTCTAAGATGGTTCATTTCATTGCGTGCAAGAAGACTGCCGATGTCGTGAATGTGTCACAATTGTACTTCCAAGAAGTCTATGACTCCACGGCTTACCATTGGCCATAGTCGACAACCGCGACACACGATTCCTGAGCCAATTTTGGTGGTGTTTCAGATGTCTTACACGAGACTTGATTTTAGTAGCGCCTATCATCCACAAACGGATAGGCAAACAGAGGTCGTCAATCGGTTGTTGGGGGCATTGCTTTGGAGCTTGGTGGGGGAGAACCTCAAGTCATAGGATCAGCAGTTGTAACAAGCCGAGTTTGCCTTCAACTGGTGAACCAACCGGAGCACCGGCCTATGTCTATTTACCATCATTTATGGAAGTAATCCTCACGCCCCGTTGGATTTGGCGCCTCTTCCCGATTTGAAGCGAACACAGACCAAAGTGGGAGATCTTATCCCCCTAATACAAGAGGGCCATAAGCTGACCATCAAGAATCTACAGGAGTCAACCACAAAGTATAAAGCAGATGCAGATAAGAAGTGGCGTGCCCTAGAATTTGAAGAGGGTGACTTTGTGTGGGCTGTCTTGACCAAGGATAGGTTTCCTGTTGGGAAGTACAACAAGCTGGCTGCCCACAAGATTGGTCCAGTAGAAATTGAGAAGAAGATCAACACCGATGCTTATCGGTTGAAGTTACCCAGCCACATCAAGACGTCCAATGTCTTCAATGTCAACATCCTGTTCCATTCATAGGAGACTCATTGGAGGAGGATGCGAATTTATAGGCGAATTCTCTCCAACTTGGGGAGGATGTTGTAGATCAGAGTGCCTGGCAGTTCATGAGAGAGACCCATGCGGATGTAAGTGTGAAGACACCCCGAAGAGTCATGACACGATCACAATCTCCTGGGATTGTTGAAGCCTGTCCGGATGAGAAGATACCACCATCTGGACGCAAGTAGACCAGAGTGCCTCGGCTGGAGTGGCAGCCGAAGCCCGTTCAAACGAGCATCAACCAAAGAGCCCTACTCGAAGTCTCATTCGAAGCCAGTTCGAACGCCTATGTTATTTTTCGTATTTTTACATTTTAGGTCAATCCCTGTCTAAATGAAATATGTCCCGTCCAAACGATGATGCTGTTTTACTACTTTATTTCAATGACTATTCGGATGGCATTATCTCCCATTCGGACGGGCATTGTAGCTTCTTAAACTAGCTTTATTTATGTTTACAATTAGGGTTAGGAGTCTTATGGCTATAAAAACATGTTTATAGCCCTGAGAACAGATCTTTTGATATTTTTTGAGTTTTATACAACAAGAAGCCTCAGAGTTGAGCTTTCTTTATATTTTCCTTCAAACCATAGATAGACTCTATAGTTTTAAGAAGAATTCTAGGATCTTTGAAAGATTTATGGTCTAGAATTATTTATCCATTCTTCTTGTTACGGTTTCCTTTGCATCCTACCAAGTTAGGCTGCATCAACATGTTAACACTATAGCCACATCATCAGTAACATGATAAGAACCATTGTAGCATTAGAGTTGCCAATTGTACTTCTGAGAAGTCTACGACTCCAAGGCTTACCATTTCCCATAGTCACCGACCGCGACACACAGTTCCTCAGCCACTTTTGGCGGTGTTTGTGGCAGCTGTCTCACACGAGACTCGATTTTAGTAGCGCCTATCATCCAAAAAATGGATAAGCAAATGGAGGTCATCAATGGGTCGTTGGGGACATTGCTTCGGAGCTTGGTGGGGGAGCACCTCAAGTCATGGCATTAGCAGTTGTAACAAGCTGAGTTCACCTTCAACTGGTCAACCAACCGAAGCACCGGCCTTAGTTCATTTACCATCATCTAAGGAAGTAATCCTCGTGCCCCGCTAGATTTGGCGCCTCTTCCAGATTTGAAGCAAACACACACCAAAGCAGAAGATCTTATCCCACAGATACAAGAGGGCCATAAGCTGACCATCAAGAATATACAGGAGTCAACCACAAAGTATAAAGCAGATGCAGATAAGAAGTGGCGTGCCCTAGAATTTGAAGAGGGTGACTTTTTGTGGCTGTCTTGACTAAGGATAGGTTTCCTGTTGGGGAGCACAACAAGTTGGCGGCCCGCAAGATTGGTTCGGTAGAAATTGTGAAGAAGATCAACACCAATGCTTATCGGTTGAAGGTACCCAGCCACATCAAGACATCCAATGTCTTCGATGTCAAACATCCTGTTCCTAGATCTTGGCTCTTGTTTGCATAAATCCTTTAGAGCTTTGGCATACGATGGCTCTTTGAGACATTGAGGAACTCAAGCTTGTGGTTCATGTTGTGTCTCGAGAGGGATTATGATGAAGGAATGAGCTTCAGTACTCACTTCCTTGTCATTGGACAACTTTGGAGTTGACAAGGGCTCAATTTGCTCATCTTCTTCTTCCACCTTGTTATTCTCTCCAATTTTCTAACTCCCAAGTATGGTGGTGGTTTGGACATGTTCATGTGAAGACTTGTTAGTGTCATCCTCATGAATCATGTAATGGTTAATGAATAGACAATCGTCTATCTGATGAGAAGGATGATAACAGTATGAACATTGTGAGGAGGCTGGGTATGGGCACGCCTAGTTGCCATGAGTTGGTTTGCTCTCTCCTTTAAATCAATGACATGAGTAGTCGAAAAATGTTGCACTAATGATTCTTGAGGAGGATAATTGCCACATGAAAGCATGGAAGATTGGTTGTCAAACTGCGAATATTCAGGATGGTGCAATTCTTGAGATTGGGGAGCATAATTTCCCGTAGCATGAGCTTGCCATGAGAAATCAAAATGGTTGCTCTAGCCTAGGGTATAAAAATTGGAATTTGATTCAAACCCCAGGTTGGAGAAATTGGTGTTCATCTGCTCATATGAAAAATTGAAAAATTGTCCCCAGGATGGACAATTACTAAAACTATGCTAAGGATTGGAGCAGTATGAGCATGGTCCATGTGGGTAGAGATTGTGAGGGTAGTTGGTAGGAGCTAGCATCCAACAACTATGAGATGCATGTTGTACAGAAAAATTTAATCATTAAATGGAAAATCCATACTTCACTCTCACTCTCTAGCATGCAAGTATCCCACATAAAACAATAACCCAATTTTTTTTTTTTTTTAACAGAAAACAAAATAAATAGAAATAAGTCTTATAAAATAAAAAATGAAAACTGACACAAAAGAATAGCTAAAAAAAAATACCAAAAATTAAAAACTAAAACTAAAAAACGGACCAAAATTAAATTTGGCAAATTCAGGTACTAATCTATCTTGGTGAAGTTTTCAGAGGTGTGCTCGAGCGTAGGCTAAGTGGGATCGAGCGCAGGTGCACTGAACCATCAATGGTGCTGCCCGCTATGTGCGTGCGCAAGAGTTGGTCTAGCGCAAGTGTGCTGGATGCTATGATGGTGTTGTCTGATGCACGAGTGTGCTCGATTGCCGGTTGGATGGGATCGAGCACAAATGTGCTGATCCGTCTGCTGTTGCTGGTGTGAGCACAAATGTGCATATATATATATACACCCATCAGAATGCTATATATATATATATGAACAACCTGAATCTATATATGTGTTGATATATTTTAAAGTACCCCATATGTATATGTTTATCAATACCTCAAATTAATATATTTATATCTTTATATTTTAAAGTATTGATGTAAAGTGTATATATATATATACTTTACATCATTCTAGATATATGCACACATGTGACAGTGATTATTGGTAGGTCTATAGCTTAAGAGTCAATGGAAAATACATTAATATTTTACTAGGAGAACCTTGCTTAAATGGTAACAAAGAAAGCTTGGTTCAAAATATAAGCATGGCATATGATAACAATTTATTCCCACAAGAGACATGGTAGTGAGATATGGTTGCACGTGAAGGGTAAAAAAGAACAATCTCTCTTTCCCACTACAAGACAACACGGTAACCAAGGCAAAAACTACAATTTTGACTCATAATTGTGCTCTGAAATGAGTATACATATAAGATGAAGAAAAAGCAAATTGTGAGGAAAAGAAACAGTACCTGACTAGATTGTATGAATGAATAGCAGAGAGAGCGACGAAGGAATATGAGAGTGGCCTTCTGCTCTAGGGTTTGTCTTATTCTTAAATAGGTTGGGTAAAAGAAATAATAACGGAAAGGGTTTTCAAAGGGTAGGCGGTGCTTAGGGCTTTCATTTTTTTTTTCTTTATCTTATTATTATTATTATTACTATTATTTTATTTTATTCTTTTATTAATTATTTACTTCTTCTTATTATTATAATAATAATAATTATTATTATCATTATTATTTATTCATCCATTCTCATTGTTAACTTAAGCCAACCCTTTTTAAAAATCTATGAGTCAAGTAAAAATACCCTAAAGGGACTTAGGATTGTCACAATCCTCCCCCTTTATAAAAATTCCATCCCCGGAATTTGGTGAACAAACTAACCAACCGACCATGGAAAGTACCTGATGTGCCGTAGTCGCTTTAAGGTCCATCCACCTCGCTATACTCGTCAGCTTCCACTCAAACAGATACGGGTACTTCTCTCGCATGCTCTCCTCCAATTCCCATGAAGCTTCTTCCACGGAGTGGTTACTCCATAAGACTTTCACTAATGAGATAGTCTTGTTCCTGAGGACTTGTTCCTTTCTATCCAGTATTCTTGTCGGTGTCTGCTCATAAGTCATGTTGGATTAAATTTATAGAGGCTCGCTTTCCAATACATGCGTGGGGTCCGGGACATACTTCTTTAGCATGGATACATGAAATACATTGTGAATTCCTGTTAAGTTTGGTGGTAGTGCCAACCGATATCCCACCATGCCGATCTTCTTGAGGATCTCAAAGGGACCCAAAAATCTAGGGCTCAGCTTCCCTTTTCTTTCGAACCTCATTACTTCCTTCATAGGGGCGACCTTGAGAAAGACCTTTGTACCGATCTCGAACTCCAGTTCTCGTCGTCTCACGTCGGCGTAGCTCTTCTGTCGACTCTGAGCTGCTGCTAATCTTTGCTTAGTCACTGCTATCTTCTCACATGTGTATTGAATAATCTCTAGTCCGAGTAGTTTTCGCTCTCCTACTTCGTCCAAGTATAATGGCGGCCTACACCGCCTCCAGTACAAGGCTTCATAGGGGGACATCTCGATGCTAGCGTGATAGCTATTGTTGTAAGGGAACTCTATCAATGGAATGTATTGAATCCAGCTTCCTTTGAAGTCCAGAACACATAGTTGCAACTTGTCTTTCAAGGTTTGAATCGTCCGTTCAATCTGTCCATCTGTTTGAGAGTGAAATGCTGTGCTGAAGGTTAGTTGGGTTCCTAATGCTCCCTGTAAACTCTACCAAAATCTGGAGGTGAATCATGGATCACGATCCGACACAATCGATACAGGAATACCATGTAATCATACGATCTCCCTGATGTAAAGCTTGGCAAGTTTGTCTATACTATAGGTCATCTTGATGGGGGTAGCAAGTGCGCAGTCTTAGTCAACCGATCAACAATGACCCATACTGCATCTTGGCCACTAGGAGCTCAAGGAAAGCCTAACACGAAATCCATCGAAATACGTTCCCATTTCCACTCAGGAATAGGTAGGGGTTGCAAAGGTCCTGCAGGTCTCTAATGCTCCGCCTTGACTTGTTGACACGTGAGACACTGTTCTACATACCACGCGATATCCTTCTTCATTCCTTCCCACCAATAATTTTTACGTAAATCCTGATACATCTTGGTGTTACCTAGATGGATTGTATATGGGGACTGATGGGTTTCTGACAAGATGACCCTCTTCAGCTCTGCGTCCTTGGGAATGCACACCCAGTTGCGAAACTTTAATATCCCATCTTCAGCTATGTGAAAATTCGATCCTACCCATTTTTCCACTTTTTCACGGCTTTTGATAATTTCATTGTCCGATAGCTGGGCGGTTCTAATTTTCTCCATTAAGGTTGGCTCCAAGGCTAGGCTACTCATGTAAGATTGGATTTCACCCACCATCATCTCTACTCCGGCCTCTTCAGGTCAAGGAGTAGTTCCTTTTGCATAGTGAGCATGGCAGATATGCTTCCAGCTATGGTTTTTCTACTGAGAGCATCAGCAACTACATTTGCCTTACCTGGGTGGCTGTTGATCGTACAGTCGTAGTCCTTTAGGAGTTCCAGCCAACGTCTTTGGCTCATATTGAGCTTTTTCTGGGTGAAGAAGTATTTTAGGCTTTTATGATCTGTGTAGATTTCACAACGCTCCCTATATAAGTAGTGCCGCCATATCTTAAAAGCAAAGACTACCGCAGCAAGCTCAAGGTTGTGAGTCGAATCGTTGCACTCGTAAGTCTTCAACTGTCTCGAGGCATAAGCGACTACTTTCCCTTGCTGCATTAGTACGCAACCCAAACCTTTGTGTGAGGCGTCACTATAAATCACAAATCCATCCGATCCTTATGGGAGAGTGAGGACCGGTGCGGTGACTAGATGTTGCTTCAATTCTTGGAAACTTTGTTCACACTCCTCTAACCATTGGAATTTCGCGTTCTTCCTTGTAAGTCTGGTCAATGGTACTGCGAACCGACAAAATCCTTCAACGAACCTCCTATAATAGCCAGCAAGACCCAAAAAACTTCGCACCTCGTGGGCATTCGACGGCCTCACCCAATTGACTACTGCTTCCACTTTACCTGGGTCCACTACAATTCCATCCTTGGTAACAACGTGCCCTAAGAACGCCATATTGTCTAACCAGAATTCGCATTTCTTGAATTTCATGTAAAGTTGGTGCTTCCTCAAGACGCTCAACACCGTCCACAAATGCTCCTCGTGCTCCTCCCAGCTCTTTGAGTTGATTAAGATGTCGTCGATAAATACCACCACACACCGATCAACAAGCTCTCAAAAAATTCGGTTCATCATATCCATGAAAGCTGCAGAAGCATTAGTTAACCCAAATGGCATTACTAAGAATTCATAATGCCCATACCTTGTTCGAAGCGCCGTCTTCTGTACATCCTTCTCCTGAATCTTGAGTTTGTGATAGCCGGAATGAAGGTCAATCTTAGAGAATACTTGTGACCCTTGGAGCTGGTCAAAGAGGTCATCAATCCTCGGTAGTGGATATCTATTCTTGATTGTCACCTTATTCAGTTCCTGATAGTCAACATATAGTCCCATCGACCCATCCTTTTTCTTCACGAATAGAACCGGTGCTCCCCATGGAGAAACACTAGGTCGGATAAAACCCTTGTCCAGAAGTTATTGTAATTGATCCTTGAGCTCCTTGAGTTCTAGCGGCGCCATTCTGTACGGAGCCTTGGATATGGGTGTAGTGTCTGGTAGTAAGTCAATGGTGAATTTGGTCTCCCTGTCAAGAGGTATCCCTGGCAGCTCTTTTGGGAAAATGTCCACAAATTCCCATACTATAGGTATTTCTTCAATCCTCCATCCCGATTTCTCTTCTGTTATGCAAGCCAAGCATCCTGAACACCCACTTCTCAGTAGTTTGGTCGCTTGTAGTGCAAATATCAATTTAAGCGTGCCGGTATTTTGATCTCCCCGAATCTTGAACTCTGCTGCTCCCGATGGTCTGAACACGATCTCCTTACGAAAACAGTCCACACAAGCATGATACATGGATAGCCAATCCATGCCAAAAATAATATCAAACCCGCTCATCTCAAACATTGCAAGATTCGCTGGCATGACATGGCCTTCAACTAGAATTGGGCAACCCTTAACTACTGAGGTGCATAAAATTGTACTCCTTACTGGTGTAGCAACTTCTAAATTGACATCTAAGGCTTCAGACTCTAGACAGCAGGCCTTAGCAAAGGAATATGACACAAACGAGTGTGTTGCCTCTGAATCAAAAAGAACGGAAGCTCTACAAGATGAAATAGGGAGAGTACCTATTACTGCGTCGTTTGACGCCGCTGCAGGAGCAGTGGTTCTTTATCCTTCTGAGTGGTTCTGTTTGGCTTGGTTGTTAGTAGGAGTCCTACAGTCCCTCGCGATGTGTCCAGGTTTCCTTCACTTAAAGCAGCCTGATTGCCTGTAAAGGCAATTCCCAAAATGCATCCTACCACACTTCTGGCATGATGGGTGTTGTTTGCTCCCTCACCCCCTCCTTGGCTATAGGGTTGCTGAGGTGTGTAACTCGTCCCTGCTGGTTAGTTAAAACTCTTCTAATTAGCATGGTATGGTTGTCCCCCTGAGCGGTTTCCTTGCGGTGCAATCCTCTTCTTCTGGTTAAAGTATTCCGAGTTGATCTTCTGTGTCCGCTCAATTATCACCGCCTTATTGATCAAATCTGTCAGTTTGCCAATCTCGAATCCCACAATATGGTTCATGATGCGTGGCTGTAACCCTTGTTCAAACTTTCTCGCTTTGAGCTCTTCTGTGGACACCAAGTAAGGCGTAAACCGAGAAAGTTCAATGAACTTGGCACCATATTGCTCCACTGTCATTGATCCTTGAATCAAATCTATAAATTCCTGGGCCTTGGCCTATCTAGTTGGTTGAGGAAAGAATCGCTCCATGAACACCTCCTTGAAGTCCTTCCAGGGAATGGTTACTCTTACACCTAGTCGTTGTTGCAGGTGCTCCTTCTGAGTCGCCCACCATTGTTCAGTCCATCAGTGAGGTAGAAGGTAGCATTGACCCTCTGTGTTTCGGTGCAGTTCATCACATCCATCAGCTTCTCCATTTGTAAGACCTAGTTTTCAGTAGCTATTGCATCGGGTTGTTCCTCAAAAACAAGAGGGCATTGCCGATTAATCTTTTTGAAAGTACACCCTCGTTGCCCTTCGCTGGTTGTTCCTCCTTTGGTATTGGTACCCATTGCTAGTAAGCTCACAAGTTGTGTCGCCAACGCAATCAAAGCTTCCGGTTGCTGGTTGGCAGTGGTGTTTCCTCCGTTCCCAACCTCCTTGCCCTCGGTGTGACCTTCCTCAGTGTTGCTAGTACAGCTGCGAGTCGGGGGTGCCATTCTTATATGATCGAGGTAAAAGAGAAGAAAAAAATAAGCAATTAGAATGTATTCATGTACTATCTATAAGTGACTACAAAGACAGACTCTACTTGGCCTGAATGTGGCTTCCCATTACCTTGCTACTTCTATCAATAGTTCTAATTCTTAACGTCTACAGAACCTGTTGTACCAAATACCCACCTAAATTAATAGACAAATACTTGGTATGTTTTACTCGCAAGTGCACAAGATCAAACGATAGTATAGCAGGCAACTACGAGATCATTCCCATAAGGATTGATAAATTATGATTAGAAGTAATTTCCTTTTTAATTAACAAATAAAATTCAACTGTCACGATTGAATTAAAATAAAGAAATAAAACAAAAGATAAGGTAAAACTAAAAAGGATTAGGATTTTGATATCCACCACTAATCAGACTAATTAAGATAACAAATATGCCAATGCGCCAATCATACCGGTATATTTAATGTTGGCCAACCTAAGGGCATGGGTGTATACTCCTTAAGATATAGATTTCTCTAAACAACGAGTTAGGCATGGGTGTATACTATAATTCTTTTCTTTCTTAAATGATTTGGCATGCGTGTATACTAAGTTGTTCTTTAAGAAAGCATAAATCTATGGAAATCGACAAGCACACGGAACCTAGGGCATGGGTGTATACTCCCGGTTTTCCATGTTGAATAGCCCAAGAACCCGGTGTGAATTTCTTTTGTTACTCTTATTAAACCCAGGACTCTGTCATCCAAATTGATTTTATTAACTAATCCATACCACATGCATATGTTGATCAGGCAAACACATATGAGGAATTCAAGAAAACAAGAATTAATCAAGTGAAATACAGCAAAGTATAATTGTAGCGAAGACGCCAATATTGAAATCCTATATAGACATGACTAGGGCTTCAATCTAGCCCCAATTAAAATATAAACTACATAACAAAAATAAAAGGGGGAAGAGAAGAAAAACCCAAATTCCTTTTTATCTAGCCTTCAGTTCCTTTCCAGAGCATGTGTCACTTTCTCCCCACCTTTTTCCTAGAAGCTAAAAGGTCTATTTATAGGCCTAAAGAAATCCTAAAACCCCTAGTAAACCAAAAAAATTTGTAGGGATTAGTCCTATTACAAGTGGGACTTGGAATACCCTAATATGGAAGGAAAGGGAATTCTGGCCGCAGCTAACTTGCTCTTCACGCATAGGTACGATTGATCGCAACTCGTGTGCACTCGATCGCACGTCTGCGGTCGAGTCTCCTTGTGTGAGCATGAGTGCATGCCTTGCGCTCATCTAGCCATTCCGCTTGTAGTGCGCTTGATCGCAGGTTCCCTGCGATCGATCACACTACTAGAGCCTCCAGCTTTTCCCAAATTTGCTCTTTAAGCCCAATACTTCCAGAATTGCTTCCTTTTCTTCCAAAAGCCTATAAAAACATAGAAACACATAAAAGAACTAAAATGGCATAAACTAACGAAACTAAGGAATTAACAAATACAAGTTAAGGGCTAAAATATGAATATTTTGGCACTTAACAGAACCTTATAACCTTTGCTCTGATACTAAAATTGTAACATCCCCAGTCCGTTAGGGTTAGGTTTGTTAATCCTTTTTCTTACTCGCAAAGATCCATAAGGTTTGTCAATTATTAAAGATTAGTATAAAATGAATGCATGAAACTCTAGAATATCACGTCCTTAAAAATAAACTAAAAAATTCATCCTTAACAAAAATATGTCTCACAAATGATAATAACGTTCCTTACTAAAATAAATTCATCACTCTCTGAAAGAAAACTGTGCCACCGCACTTATTAACTTGACTAATATGAAATCACATTAAATTCCTAAATACGCCCTCCCCTATTCCGGCCTCCTAATGCAACCTGATCACCACCTGAAACAAGAAATAAAATTGATGAGCCCAAAGGGGGCCCAATAAGTGAAATCCACAACCATAAGTAGTTTTACTCCTTGTCCTGTTTTGAAAATTGGAACTCATAACTACATATGTCCCCAGTATATTTTTAAGAAAAATAGAAAGCACATAAAATATGTTATCATCAATAAAATTCTTTATAGTCTTTATCTCATACTAGAGCCCATGTATACTGTTACCCCCGTATACTAGGGTTGCGCGGTCCTTGCGACCTGGGATGAGATACTGTGGCTGCAACCCGTCCCCTTGGCTAGCCGATGAACACTGGGTGCACTCAGCATGGCAAAAAAATACTATGATGGAACCACCTGTTGGTAGAGCCTCTTTCAGCGGTTGCACCTCCATCCTTAGCTTCGGTATCGAGCTTCTTTCTTGTTTCTCTTGGGGCCAAAAATACTCTCCTCCATACATATGCCCTCATTTTATAACTTTTTTCTCATTTCTTGTACTTCTCTTGATACTTCTCTTGATACATCATAGGCATCATGTGGGAGGGTTTATTATCATTTTCTCAAAATTCTCTTTATCAACATCACTATTTTCAAAATGTTTCTTTTTCTCGAACTTGTCATGCATTCAACATAATTTCATAATATAAACAAAATAATCATTTGCAGTTTGAAACAAATTTGCATAAATAGCATGACATGATAATTTTTTTGGAAGGGATAGTAAATTCCTTTACCTCTTGACGACAGCTAAGAAATTCCTCTGACTGCTAACTGATCGTGAAGGAAATACAAACACATTACTACCCTCATACATGTCACAGTACGGCATTCTATTCCCACTATGAGTTGGCTTGCTAATCACTTGAGAATGAACTTACTTAGGTATTTAGGTATGCTTTCCAATAAATTCCAGAATTTATCTTCTATCATAGGACTCATATAAGATATACCATATATCTTAATGTACTTTAAATTATTCTTTTTATATATTTTCTCTAAACTATTCTATATTTACCTATATATATAAATAAGTACACTTTAACCCTGCCCTGCATATATATATATACACCCGTCAAAATGCTATATATATATATATATATGAACAACCTAAATCTATATATGTGTTGATATATTTTAAAGTACCCCATATGTATATGTTTATCAATACCTCAAATTAATATATTTATATCTTTATATTTTAAAGTATTGATGTAAAGTGTATATATATATATACTTTACATCATTCTAGATATATGCACACATGTGACAGTGATTATTTGTAGGTCTATAGCTTGAGTGCCAAAGGAAAAATACATTAATGTTTTATTGGGAGAACCCTGCTTAAATGCTAACAGAGAAGGCTTGGTTCAAAATATAAGCATGGCATATGATAACAATTTATTCCCACAAGAGACAAGGTAAGTGTAAGATATGGTTGCACGTGAATGGTAAAAAAAACAATCTCTCTTTCCCACTACAAGACAACACGGAAACCAAGGCAAAAACTACAATTTTGACTCACAATTGTGCCCTGAAATGAGTATAGATATAAGATGAAGAAAAAGCAAATTTTGAGGAAAATAAACCATATCTGACAGGATTGTATGAATGAATAGCAGAGAGAGCGACGAAGGAATATGAGAGTGGCCTTTTGCTCTAGGGTTTGTCTTATTCTTAAATAGGTTGGACAAAAGTAAAAATAACGAAAAGGGTTTTCAAACGGTAGGCGGCACTTAGTGCTTTCATTTTTTTTTTCTTTTCTTTATCTTATTATTATTATTACTATTATTGTATTTTATTCTTTATTAATTATTATTATTATTATTATTATTATTATTATATTTTTATTCATCCATTCTCATTGTTAACTTAAGCCAACCCTTTTTAAAAATCTATGAGTCAACTAAAAATACCCTAAAAGGACTTAGGATTGTCACAATATTTATAACACCCCGGTCCCATATTGGAAAGATGAGAAGAAGCCCACATAGAGTGGGTGGTTTATAAAGATAGTCATGGGTGCTACGTCCCACATTGCCCAGTTTTTAGGTGAAACTGGGCTTTATAATGATTTCTAAGGAAGCTTAAATTGACTAGTCCTTTTGTGGTGATAGCGCAAATGTTACCATCAAATCACTGTCGATAGATGGGCCAACGTGGACGTTGGTTGCGAAAACGTTGTGGTGTGTTTCTGATGTAAATTTATCAGTACTTGGAATTACATGATGAAGACCCACGCAGATGTACGTGTGGAGGCACCCCGAGGAATCAAGACAAGATAATAAACTTGTGCGGAAGCTGAAGCCCGTCCGAACGAGGAGACGCATCTATCCGGACATGAGTGAACCCAAGAGCCTCGTCCGGAGTCTCATCTCATGTAAGTCCAGACGAGCTTAAACCCGAGAGCCTCGTCTGGACCTCGTCTAACGCACGTCCAGACAAGTCTAAACCCAAGAGCCTCGTCTGAAGTCCTAGTCAGAAGCCCGTCTGGATGCTTATCTTATTTTTTGTTATTTACTACTTTATTTTCCTAACCATCCGGAAGGCATTATGTCCTATCTGGACGGCAGCGTAGACTCATAAACCAACTTTAATTATGTTTTCTATTAGGTTTAGGTTTCTTGGGGCTAAAAATATATGTTTTTAACCACGAGAACATAGTTTTTGATTATTATTTGGTTTTCTTCAATAAGAATACTCAGAATTGAGTTTCTTCTTTATTTTCCTTCAAATCCTAGATAGTATCTAGCATTTAGAGAAGATTTCTTTGATTTGTTAATAGTCTCCCGATCTTAGGAATATTTACCCCTTCTTCTTGCAATTATTCCTGTCTATCACGAGCTTACGCTGCATTAGTTGGTATCAGAACCCAAATTTCTTTCCATGGCTCCAGTCACAAGAGGAATGGGCAACCGCTATACAAACTTCGAAGACGTCTATAGTCACGAGGAGGCAGTTCGTGAAGAACAATCAGTGGCACGAGCGCACCATGTGGATGCACAATTTCAGACTTTGAGGGATCAAATCGAACCCCTCACTATTCAATTGTCCAACATGGGTGGTCACAACGGACATCGTCATCAACCCTCATCGCACGATTCTGAGGAGGAAGACGAACAAAGTGATGGGAATGGATCTGGAAACCCTTTTGCAGAGCACCGAACACACGGGCGTCAACCTCCTGTGCAAGCTCGTGCCAATCGGTGGGAGATCGGTTTCAAACTCGATATTCCAGAATTCCAATGGGGTCTACAACCCTAAGAATTTTTGGATTGGGTAGCAGCCATTAGAGAGATTCTTGAGTTCAAGGGGGTGCCCGAGGATCGACGAGTTTCTTCGGTCGCAACCAAGTTTTGAGGAAGAGCGGCAGCATGGTGCAAGCAATTGAAGCAATCCAAAGTGTGGCGGGGCAAGGGAAAGATCAACAATTGGGACAAACTGTTGAAACACATGTGGCCAACCTGTTGGCCTTACAACTACACCCAACCCATGTATCAACAGCTGTAGAATTTAAGCCAAGGTTCGAAGTACGTGGATGAGTACACGGAAAAATTCTACAAACTGTTGATGCGTGTTGATTTGGGAGAATCTGACGTGCAACTAGTGTCCCGATACATTGGAGGTTTGCGACAATAGGTACAAGATTATTTGAACCTCTTTGATCCCGTCAATGTGTCGGAGGCCCATCAAAGGGCGCTGTTGCTAGAGAAGATGATCCCATGAGGACCTTCGGGCCTATTTGGCCGTGGAGCTGGAGGGAGCAAAAAAGGGTCAAGTGGGCCATTCACGGCTCAAAGCACCACTCAACCTACAAGTCAAAATTGGGTTCCAACAACAATGGGACCACCTAACCGATTTGGAGCAACTAGTGGGCTTAAATGCTTTTGATGTAGCGAACCAGGCCACCGGATGGCGGATTGTCGCAAGGGGGAGAAATATGGTAAGGGTCTACTTATTGACTCGGGAGAAGCCTTTGATGAACAAGGTGACAAGAAAGAACAAGAGGCAAACTTCGATGACTACGTCGAGGTCGATGAAGAATTTGTTATCGGGGATGACAGTCCTCTCTTGATGGTTAGGAGGGTGTGTTTTACACCCCAGAAGGTAGAAGGTGACAATGGGTAGTGCCACAATCTTTTTCACTCAACATGCACTATAGGGGGCAAGGTATGCAAGCTCGTCATTAACGAGGGCAATTGCGTGAATGTCATGGCTGAAGAGGCGGTCCGGAAATTGGCCTGCGAGATGGAGAAACACCCTACACCATACCAGTTGGAGTGGCTTAAGAAGGGAAATTAGGTAATAGTATCTAAACGTTGCCTTGTGTCTTTTTCAATTGGGGCCAAATATAAAGAAAAGACATGGTGTGATGTGGTGGCCATGGACGCATGCCACTTATTGCTAGGAAGACCATGGCAATACAATAGGAATGCTCACCATGATGGAAGGAAGAACACCTATAGCTTCTTGGTGGATAATGTGAAGCTAACACTACTACCTAGGCCAGGTGACGGACCCAAACCTTCAAAAGGGGCGAGCCAAACCCTTTTGTCCAAACAAGAGTTCATCAAGGAGATGTAAGACTCAGAGTGTGTGTACTTACTATATGGGAAACGAGGCAACACCACGGACTTGGTGCGAGAGTCAGTTAGGGGTTATTCGAAGAGTTTGCTGATTTGTTCCCAGTAGAATTACCCGAGGAGCTACCACCTCTTCGTAACATCCAACACCAAATTGATTTGGTGCCCGAGTCTAGAGTAGTGACCCAAATAATTAACTAAGCTTAGGTAGCTTAGTTAGATGATTAATTTGGGTGTTAGGTCACTAGGTTCGGCTGAAGGGCCATTTTAGAAATTTTAGAATTTTTGACCATACGTACACCCTAATAGTATCGTACATATGCTCTTGTCTTCAAAGTGGACGTATGTTGGGGGACCACCATATGTACGCTGACTTTTGGATAACCCATGTATAATACCTAGGCATATGCTACAGTTTTTGGTCCGCTGGGTAAACAGTACCATACGTACGCCCCAATACTACC
>NC_081542.1:30493161-30511762 GCF_901000735.1 Corylus avellana
ATACACACAATCAATGAATAGGTGTAACCCATCTTCGGTTGGCATGGATTATCTACCTAAATTACACAAAACTAGGGTGTAGTACAATCCGTCTTCCCTAGGCATGGCCTATCAAATCCTATTGATCATATGTCAATTAAACCCATTGTATAACCATCATCCTCATAGTCACAGAAAACAAGAATGATTTGAGATCAACAAAAGTAAAATACTTTCTAATACAAGAGAAGAATTTCACAAATATTGATTTTGAAATTTAAGAACAATTGCATTTAATAATTAAGAACAGAATCAAAAGGTAGCAATTCTCATAATTATACAATCAACATGCATAAATTGAAAATTTAGAAATTAAATACAATCAAACTATTGTGCTTGGATAGAGTTACATCAACACCCCACAAAGAGGTTTAGCTGCTCATGATCTTCTAAGCTCCAAAGACAATTTTCTGATTTCTAGCTCTAGGAAGTGGTGTGTCCTTTTTCTCAATGCTTAGAGGCCTATTTATAGGGCTTAGGAGAGTCCTAGAAGCCCTAGTAATCCTAGAAATTTCGGAGATTTAAGTCAAAGTCCAATTTGGATAAAGAAAACCTAAGTCCAAATCAGAATAAGATTCGCCCAAAATTGCGTTCCTATCTTGCAGGGCGATTTTGGCATTGTGGAGCTCTGAATTAGGAAAATTATATTTCACAATGATTTGTAGAAAATTTGAGTTAGCTTTTGAATGCCGCTTGAATCACTTCAATTGAATATCTGAGCTGAAAGTTATGGCCAAAATACCGAGACGTATGAAGAATCCAAATTTGAATCCAATCCGATTTTGACTCCAATTTGAGAAATTCCGAATTAATCCTTTTCTTTTTTTGATTAAAATTAACCATGATTGGTTAAGTTTAACCTTATCTTCTAGGTCTTCCCAATTTGCCCTTTAAGCTTCGAACTTTTTCGAAAACGCTTTCTTTTCTTCCAAAAACCTAAAAAACAAAGAAAATACAAGAAGGAAGTAAAATGGAATAAATTAACCAAACTAAAAGGTTAACACATGTAAGTTAAGAGCTTAAAATATGAATATTTTAACACTTAACAAGAGAGAACGTGTATTTTGATAAATGAGAGAGAAAACGTGTATTTTGAGTGAATGACAGAATGTGTGTTTTGAGTGTAGGTGGTTTAATTCCTTTAGGCTAACTTCTAGGGATTTAAATTTAAAAGTATGTAGATAATAGATAAGATAAGGAGGATAAGATCTTTTCAAATAGTATGTTTGTTTTATTAAACCTTAGCCTATTAAACATAGTCGATGTAACTTAAGTTTTAGGGATTTTTTTTTTTTTTTTTTTTGTAGTTGTTTAGTGCCAGGTAGATTTATTTTATAGTTGTTGGATTTTTTTCATTTTGATCATTTTAGTTTTTAGTTTTTGGCATTTTGCATTTTCATCATTTTAGTTTTGCATATTTGATTCAAAAAAAAAAAAAAAAAAAAGCCAACCATATTTTTATGAAAATTGTAAACAATACAATTATACAAAACAAGGAAAAAAATATCATTATAATTTATAAAAAAAGCCCATATAGGTTTAGCCTTTTAGGCCTAACCAAAAAAAATGGAAAAAATTACAAAAATGCCATGCCCATAACAACCTCCCTGCCTTACCCAACTTGCAGTACCCGCCCCGTTCAACCTGCCCCACAAAACCCGAACCTGGGCAGATAGGGCTCACTTTTCCAGGGCAGCGGGTTGGATTTTCCAAACCCACAGAGTGCGGGTCGGGTAGGGGAAAAGGCGGATACTCGACTCGCCTTGACCCGTGCCCACCCCTAAGAAGAAGGATATGGAGATGAAGAAAATGGACAAGATGAAGTAGAGATTCCACTTCCATTAAATGATTTTGAAGTGACTGATGGAGAGGAGGAGGACATTTACGTCAGTCCCAAATGTGAAGAAGTTCTACGGGCGGCTCGGGAGGCTGGATAGAAGTGATTCCAACCATGGGGTGTATCATCATCATCTAAGAAGGAGGTTAACACTGTAAAGGGTAAATTCAAACAGCCGAATTAAGAGGATGTGGAAAGTCCTGAACTGTGTAGCTTAGAAAGTGAAGAAGAGGATGATGAAGGTACATCCAAACGCAATAGAAGGAAGTATCCGGAATGACAGGGATTGCATGACCTTAAAGAGAAGGTTGAATTACATTTGGGATAGCTATTTGCAAACCTATCTGAGTTTAAAGAAGCACTACAGCTGTATGTAGTACATAATTGCTTCGATTACACTTACATGCATAACGAGAAAAACCGTGTTTCAGCCTATTGTAAGAAAAAAATGTTGATGGAGAGTTTATGCGTCATGGAAGAATAATACTAAATACTTCCAAATAAAGACACTAGTTGATGTTCATAACTGTGGAAGTCATTACTATAATAAACGAGCAACAATCAAGTGGGCAGCACACCGATACGTTGAAAACTTTAGAGATCAAACTAATTGGAAGGCTAGTGCTTTAAAAGAGGCGGTTCGAAGGGATTACAATGTGGAGCTATCTTTGCTTGATTGCCACCACGCCAAAAGAATGGCATTGAATTTGTTAACATGGACACATGATGAGCAGTACAAACTTACAAGAGCGTATTGTAATGCAATACGTAAGTGGAATCCCGGTAGCTCAACTTACATACAAAGAGATGGTGTATTCTTCCAAATGATGTATGTTTAAGTGACTACTTGTAAGCGAGGTTTTTTGGCTAGATGTAGGCCGATAATATGTGTAGACACCTACTTTATAAAAGGTCGTCATGGTGGGCAGCTACACATGCTACCATTGAACGGGATGAGAATGATGACATCTTCCCAATAGCATATGCTATATGTGAGACTAAAAATAGAGCCACATGGGCATGGATTTTAAACTTTGTTGGAGGATATTGGGAATCCAAGAGAGCACACATGGGCATTTATGTCTGACAGACAAAAGGTAACAACCTGACATCCTAATTGAATGAATATTTAACATTTGTGACAACATTTGAATAACATATGTTAATTAAATTGTTCTCTTCTTACACAGGGACTAATGGAAGCCATGGAGTATTTGATGCTTGATGTAGAGCACAGATTATGTGTTAGACATTTGCATCGAAACTTTGAGAACAAGGGCTATAAGGGCAAGGCATACAAGGATGCATTGTGGGGTGCAGCTCAAGCAGCAAATGAAAATCAATTAAAGTACTACATGTCTGTGATAAAAGAAATGGATACTGTAGCCTATGATTACATCGAGAAGGTGGACCTAAAGATCTGGTCAAGGCATGCTTTCAGGGCATATAGTTGCGGTGATATACTTCTGAATAATATAGTTGAGACTTTCAATGCATAGGTACTTGAAGCTAGAGATTAGCCCATTCTTACTTGCATGAAGATGATAAGGTGGCAACTAATGAATCTGATTAGCCAAAAAAGGGTTGGTGTAGCAACGTCAACCAATAATATTTGTCCTAAGATTGTTAAAAAGTTAGATAGGAACTAGTCAGATGCTAGAAATTACATTTCCCACTGGAGTAACTACTTGACATTTGAGGTTGACCACAGTCATGAGACTATGAGAGTTGTCAATCTAAATTCAAGAACTTGTGGATGTGGTAGGTGGCAGTTGATTGGCATTCCATGCCCTTATGCTTGTTGTGCAATTTATGCAAATAGGAAAACTCCAGAGAGCTATGTAAGTAAGTGGTACTTCATGGATACATATAAGAAGTCATATGCATATAACATTGAGCCGATGCCTGGCCCTAAAGATTGGGCTATTGAAAATGATGTGGAACTCATAATGCCACCTTTACCCAAAAAACTTCGAGGTAGGCTGAAGAAGGTGAGAAAAAGAGGAGCTGATGAAAACAAGCTTGACGAAAGTGTTAAGGTCACTCAAAAAGGGTATGATGTACGGTATAGAAATTGCAATTAACTGGGCCATAACTCTAGGAGTGGCACCCAACCAAAGAATCCAAATAGGAAGATATGGCCAAAGAAGGTTAAGAAGATAAAGCCGAACACTTACACTGAGGTGAGTTTCTACATAATATTCTACGGTAATTTAACATTTGACATTTTTAATGTTTTTCATATTGGTTTTTTTGATTATATGATGTAATAGGGAGGTATGTCAAAGACAATGCATCCAACTGACATACCCCAACCAGTTGCCATCCCAAGTGGACAAAGTAGGAGTTCCATCAAGCTAGATAGTAGGTAGAAGGTCAGCTAGGCTACAATCAATGGTGAGTTCCTCAATTTTGTTTGTTGTGTAGTAGATTCGACTGCCATATAGAGCTAATTTGTGTGCATATTGTTAATTGTATTGCCTATGTTGATGTAGGTTAGCCCATCACAGCCAGTGGGGCAACACCAACCTCATCCACAGCCAACACAATTCAAGACAACAGAATAGGGATTATATGAATATGACAATTATGTAATTTTTGTATAAAAGATGTGTCAAACTTTTTTATCTTAAATATGCCCCTTATAGTTTTTTTGTGACAATGTGGGTTAGTGGAAGTTTGTGGCATATTTGGATGGGTTAATGAAAGTAATTGTTTAGTTTGAATTTTTTGTTTTTTGTTTTTTGTTTTTTTTTTGCTTTTTTGCTTTTTTGCTTTTTTTTTTTTTTTTTTTTTTTTTTTTTTTTTTTTTTTTTTTTTTTTTTTGTATTGTATTGTATTGTATTGGATGGATTATATTTTTTTTGTGGAATTTGTGACAAATATACATTGTGAAATATTTGGGGATGGATTATATATATATTGTGGGTATGCAAAATGGTCCAAATTAGTATACCAACATGTTGTACAACTTGACAATGGGTATGGAAATTATGGTCAAATTTGGAATGTACATAATTTGGTCAAATTAAATTGTACTACTTCCCTACCCATTGTGCATACCCATATATGTACATGAATTCCATAAAATAACAACGTTTACATCAATTCATCCATTCATAGCTCATCAAGACACAATAATAACTCATCAATACATACAACATTAACAAAACATTTAGTTAATTAATGCAATAACACACAAGTGTATAACTAATCACTTAGATAAATACAACATTACAAAATACTCATTTACTTAGTGCAATAATACCAATCGACACTATTATCAACCATGACAACCATAAACCAAACATGAGAAATTTCTCTCTTGCGCTATACATATTATTCACCTTTTCTAGTAGGTAAGTATTTCCAATTGTCTATCATCGTCCTTCTCTAGATGATTTACCTTTCCAATGTAGCCATCACATTTAGTCTCAAGGTCTTTCACCATTGCCAAATATTGATAATTTTCATTCCCCAGCTCTTTCACCTTATCCAACATCACAGGAATAACTTTCATTCCTTTTTTCACAAATTGGTTTGTCCATCCATTTAAAAAATCGGCATGCTGCTTTTTTCTACATATATATAAAATATGATTCAAACCAGTACACTCACTTCATGTTATTAACACTTCAATTTTGAAAAATATCAATTTTGATGTAAAACATGTATAGATTTGTGGTGAAATGAAACTACTCACGTTAGAATCATAGGTAGCACAACTCCGAAATCTTCTTCCAGAGTTTTCTAAAGTCCAAGATGTCTTTAAAGATGCAAGTAACGAGCAATAACAAACACAAGACATTTGAGTACAGTCCACCGAAGTAGATCCAAATCCAAATGATGACTTCATCTACTCCTAATGAAAATAGCGTGAACTTAATTTGGATACCGTATTCACCGAAAAAACCATCCAAAAATTTGGTTTGAATTTGAGTATATACCTTATCCAAGCCAAGAGAAGATTCATTTCCTTTGGATTTCCGTACTCGACCTAATGACATTTCCTTCTCCGCACCTTCCAGTGCGAGTTCTCACGGTCAACGGATGGAAGGCAATTCGAGATCCCTTATGCATGCATTTGCAAACCAGATTGAAGCTCGATTTGAGGACAAACGATTTAAACTCAATTTAGGGATAACCGATTTATCGATTCTAGGGTTCAAGTCATTTGGGGATAACTGGGTGTGTGGCTCTGGGTTGAAGAAGAAGAAGGAAGGGAACAGAAGGAAAGGTAGCTCGACATTTCCATACGTACCCGTGAGTCTGATTTAATCTCGATTCGGGGAATAGTAGAAGAACTGACTCTGGAGCTCGATTCTAGGGTTCATGCGATTTAAGGGTAAATGGGGTATGCTACTCGGGTTTGAAGAAGAAGGACGAATTTGGTTAGATGATGTGGCTAGTTAAATGTGCCAACATGGAACGAGGGACACATGTCGGCCTTACAGCTCATTTACGTGGCGATGACGTGGAATTCCGTTAATTGGGATTGACGAAAACTAATGTGGTATTGATTTTGTCTTTTCCTATAGGTTAGGTACCATTTCTGACTGTTTTGGAATCCTAGGGAGAAAAAATAAAAAAATTGAAACCCAAGTATAGTAAAACTGTAAAACTGTTAATTGGAGCACTTTCTTCTATTTGTAAAATTTCTTTTAAAACTTTTAATTATGAAAATAACTCAATGGATAGAAATTTCCTCCAAACCAGTTTAGAGGAAATATCTTCCAACCCATTTAAAATAGTGCAAAGTATCTATAAACATTTAAAAGGCACATTAAATTCTTAACGTCATTAATAGCAGTTTACTAATTTAGTTCAAATTTAATGTGACTTTTAAATAGTTATCGACACTTGGCACTATTTTAAATGGTTGGAGGATATTTCCTTCAAACTGGTTTGGAGGAAATTTATGTCCTAAATTAAATCTAAACCATCAATATCATAATAGATATCAATCATATCATGTTTTACGAAACCTTGTAGATTAAGACATTTGTTTTGCAAACTATCATTGATTTTAATTTCTTAAAATTAACGAAAAAACCAAAAATGTTTTCGTTATTCTTAATTGTAAAAATATTTTCAAAAATCAAATAAAAATAATAATGAAAGTGATTGATTGAGCTTTTTGGTAACTAACCTTTTTTTTATCGCTGATAAACTATGGAAGGATTTTAATAACTTAAAGGATCCGGCTTAGGTGCCGTAGTTCAAAACTATGCACCATGCTGTAGCCCAAAACGACCCAGTTTGGGGTCGTTTTGGGCAATAACAAAATAGTTTTTTTAAAGTAAAAGAAAAATAAAAATAAAAATATTAAAAAATTAAAACTACTAAAAAAATAAAAGAGAAAGAAAAAATAAAAAAATAAAATCAAAGGGGTGGCTGGAGCCACCCTTGGCTAAATTGGGGTGGCCAAACCACCCCATTTTGGCCAAAATGGGGTGGTCTAGCCATGCCCAAAAGGCCAACAGAAAATAAAAAATAATAAAAAGGTCTGGGTTTTGGGGTGGCCGGACCGCCCCAAGGACCACCGTTCCCAGACCACCGACCTTCAAAGAAACGCAGAGGTTCTCGCCTTTCTCTGCCCTCTCCTTCATTCAAAACCACCAAAGTTCTCTCCTCCTCTTAGTCTTTCTTCAAATGTATCTTCTCCTCCAATCCCTTCTAATCTCTATTTAAGAAGAATATTGAAATAAAGCTTAGGTGTATTTCTAAAGCTGTGTAGCTATTTGATTGAGATTTTTCCTCTGTTCTCACCCTCCGATCAGTCATGGCAGTGGCAGAAAAACAAACTGAAGCCCACCTGGATCTTGAGTACTCAATCCCCCGGCCACGCAAATCCGACGACCACATCCACATGAGTCCCACTAAGAAAATCCTCCTAATTCTCTTCGCCGTCATCATTGTCGGCTTCATCATCTTGTACAATTTCAGCCCCGCCAACCTCAAGATCCATGTCACTGACGCGTCTCTCGCGCAGTTCAATCTCACCAACAACAATGCGCAGCTCAACATCAGCATCAGAAACCCCAACAAAAGGATTGGATTATACAACGACACCATTCTCAAACCGGCCATGCCCTTTGATTTTTCTTTCTTTTTTTTTTTTTAGTAGTTTTATTTTTTAAATTATTGATTTTTTTTAATATTAAGTGAATTTTTAATTATTTCTTTTAAAAAACCTATTTTTTTATTGCCCAAAACGAACCCAAACTGGGTCGTTTTGGGCTACAGCATGGTGCGATAGTTTTGAACTACCACGCATAAGCCAGATCCTAACTTAAAGAATGAGTAGTTGACACATAGTGAAATTATGGAGAAGAAGAAAAGATTTCAAATTTGTAAAGAGAGGAGTTTGTAATTGAATAAAATATTTTAGAAACTTTCCATCTTTTAGCATTTATTTATTTGTTTTTCCCATTTGATTTTTTTTTTCTGCTGGAGATGCCCCGTTTGGTTTGCGAAATAAACTCTTGGAATGGAATAACTAACCCTATGTATAGTTATTCATTTGTAATGAAATTATGGTGAAATAGCTGGCAAATAGTGAAATTATGGAGAAGAAGAGAAGAATTCAAATTTGTAAAGAGAAGAGTAATTGAATAAAATATTTTAGAAACTTTCCATCTTTTAGCATTTATTTTTTTGTTTTTCCCATTTGATTTTTTATAGGTTGGACATGCCCCATTTGGTTTGCGGAATAGGCCCTTGGAATAGAATAGCTAACCCTAGGTATAGTTATTCCTTTGTTTGATAACACTCTATTTCCATGGGACTACTAATCTCATATACACAGGGTTAGCTAAGTTACTAAAAAATGAGTCGCTTAGCTATTGATTTCCTGTGTGATTAAATTAATCGTGTAAATTGCCACAAAAAAACCCCACCCACTCACACCCACGCCGTCTCTCTCTCTCTCTCTCACTCACTCTCTCTCTATTTCTTCTCTATTTGATCTCTCTCTGTTTCTCATTTCTTCGTTTCTCTACAAATAAACAATTTTTCATGCCTCTGTCTGTTTCTCTACAAAGAAATTTTTTTTCATCCCCTCTCTCTCTCCGTTTCTGTAGCAGCTTTTTTTTTTTTTTTTTTAATTCCTTTTTTTTTTTTAATTATTTTTTTATGGCATCCTCTCATTGGTATGCATATATATTGTAAACAAAATTCATAACAATCGTCGTTGTATATAGAAAATTTTTTTCATTCCCGTGTCTCTCTCTTTCTCTATCTCTCATTCTCTCTCTCTGTTTCTATACTACTTTTTTTTTTTTTTTTTTCAATGGCATCCTCTGATTGGTATGTATATATACTGTAAACAAAATTCATAACAATTGTTGTTGTATATAGAAATTTTTTTTTCATCCCCCTCTCTCTTTCTCTCTCTCTCTCTATTTATGTACCAGTCTCTACATCCTCTCATTGGTGTGATATGATGATTATGTGATTTTTTTTATATAAATAATTTTATAATATAATTGCGAAAAATGGCCAACATAATTAATATATATATAATTGTTTATGTTTCAAAAAATAAAGAAAGAAAGTCCTTAACAATTTAAATTGTATTGTGTTATAAGGGTATTTTAGGAAATTTGATCAGAATATGATTTCATTCACCAATATATTGCGCTGTACCAAACGAAGGAATACATAATCAGTGTTCTATTCTAACGTTACAACCAAACGAAAGAATATGAATAGCTAGTATATTCCACACTCTTCAATTCCCAGTAATAGCTAATTTGTTTCCAATGGATTGAATTTTTTATAATGATTTGATTCCCTTCTTTATTGTTATCGATTTTTTAAGCTTTATTTATTTCAGAATGTCGGAGAATCAAATAATATCAATGCATTTTTTTTAAAATTAAGTAGGGGGCCTTAATTAAAACGTATATATTGACAACAAATATGTATTTATTTATTTATTATAGAAATTGTTTTATTAGGATTCATTAATTGGAGGCATTTTCCATGATTAGGAGCCTTAATTAAAGAATATGGATGGTAAGGATGACTTGAAATTTTTTTATTGAATTTTTTTAATTGGAGGCCTTATTAAATTGGGGGCCCTAGGTGGCAGCCTAACTCGGCTAAGGGTTGGGCTAACCCTAAGGTTAGACATATAATATTAATTCATGGATAAAGTTTTCCTCCAAACTGGGTTGAAAGAATTTTCTTTAACGTAATATATAAATGTGACATGTGTACCTTTAACATGTGAGATGCACATTTTTTTTAATAGCATGGATAAAGTTGAAATAAATTTTATTGAAAACTCATATGTATCTCACATATTATTAAAATAAGTAATACATGTTACTTTTACATATTAGGTTAAAAGAAACTCCTTTGGCCCTTTGTCCTAAATTTATTCACTTCATTAATGTTCAAAATTTAGGTTTCATATTAAAGAAGGGCCGGGACAGGAAATTCGTGTTTCATCAATGTATATAGGGGATCCGGATCCTCTCCAGTTAAAATAAACTGGAAAATATCCAGTTTACGGTTCAGATTTTTTAAAAAAGATCTAAGGTGCAAAATCTATCACATCATCAAACAGCCAGTTAACAGTATCTGAAAGAAAACCTAAACTTTAACGGCAAATCCCTCTTCCATCCAAACCCATATCCCTCCCCATTTCCTCCACCAGTGGCTATTTCTCTGATTGGGTTTTTCCACGGCAACCTCCTCCGTCGCTACTCGCTTTTGGTGTGCCATTGGCCACAAGGTGTTCGAGTATTTCTTTCGAAATGGAAAAGTGGTTTTTTTTTTTTTTTTTTTTTTTTCTTTCTCACTTTTGTTTGTTTCTCCTCTGTGTCTTGGAAGAATGGTAGTAACTGCAAAAACCCAGGAAAGGATTAGAGGAATGGGGATATGTTGAAGTCAAACCCAGTAAAATACTCAAACATCTTGTGCCAGCATGAAACCAGGAAGGTTCATAATTGTATAAAGCTTCATTCCTTTTTTTTTTTTTTTTCTTTTTAATTTTCTCAAATGGAGTGTTGATATTTGCTGAGGAACACCTTACACAGAAGCCTGTATGTTTTGGTGGCTCATTAAGTCCCTATAGAGTTGAGGATTCCTCTAAGCCGAGGAATTGAGATAGGGATTTTTGAAACAATTTGAAACCGAGAACTTTGACATGGTTGCGAAAAGCTGATCTTTTGTTTGTGGCTAAAGAACACCAAAATTCATCTGACGATGAGGTGGTGGTGGAGAAACCTGCTGCCGGTACGTACGGGAATCATTTTCGATCTCAAGCTCTTTGGGAAGCATTATCGTGTCTAGATCTCTCTCTTTTTCTCTCAAGCAATAACACTCAAACAAAGAGTCTTCTTCCTTGTTCTTTGTTCATGGCCAAGGAACACCAAAAGCCAGCGATGGAGGAGATGGTGGTGCAAAAATACATCACAGAGAAGGATCCGCCGGAGCCAGAGAAGGTACGGTGGTTGAGGAAGTGGGGAAGGAAGAGGGGAATTTGGGTATGGATGAAAGAGAAGATTTGAGGTTAAAGTTAACGTTTTCTTTAGATGACAGAGTTAGAGCTCATTTTTTTAAAAAAAAACACGTGGCAATATTTCAACCTTCGATTCTTTTAAAACAATCTGGGCCGTGAATAGGATCCCTTTCCTTGCATCCTGTTCCTACCCAGTTATAGATGGCGAAAAGAATTTGTCAGAATCTTAATTAAAGGGTTCCCCATCCTGTAAAAGTCTAGTTGAGAATGAAATCTTTAGTTTCGGTAAAGTGTACCCACGTCATTGAAAAAGGCTAACTTTTCTCATCCGGGTGTTCGAGTCCTCCCAGGTATGTCTGTTTCCCAAGCTTTAGCAATCTATTCTGCCATTGTGAAAGTTGGATTTCTTTGATATTTTGTGAATCTAATCTTTTGGGGGTGCTCTGCTTTCAGAGTAGATGTTTGATTGTTTAGATCCGTATGGTTTTGTCAATGTGATTATATATTGTATGCTTATGCATTTCATTTTTCTTGTTTTAGTTTACATTTTTTTTTAGATTGTTTTGTCGTGGGTTGGATTTGGAATGTGGAGAGGTTGTGATTTTCGTTGGGATTTGATATTTGTTGTTGAACTGAAGTAGATTTGGTCCTACTTTTGATTTGCTTATGAGGTTTCAAAAACAAGCTTCTATTTTATTTTTTGTAATTGTTTCATTTCCCACATGTTCTAAATGTAAATTGATATGTGGGAACGATAAGTTTGGAATATCCTTCATACAGAATAATCTGCTTATTAGCTTATTTTGATTGCTGATAAAATAGATTTTCGTCTTTTTAATGTGCTCTTATTGTGTATTTGTTTTGTGGTGAAAATAATCGGCTCCAATTAAGTCAATAGATACTCTAATGGAGATTACAAAGTGGGTAAAGGTTTGAGATGATAATTAAAAGCATAGGTTTTTTTTTTTTCAAGTTTTACCAAAACATTTATATCCTAAAGTAGCTAGGTTGTGTTTCTTTTCCATTTGATATCATTTATCATATGCATCAGTTATTAAATGCCTTCAACTGCTCCATACGATTCTTGTTGGTATTCATGGCTCTCATACCACATTGATAGGAACCCATAACAAAGAACAGAGAATACATTGATAATGAATCCAATTAGGGTTGGAAACAAGCTACAACTTTTGCATGCCTATAGAAAAATACAAAAGGGAAATAAATTTCCGTAGTTGGAACTTCTGTATACACTAGAAGAAGATACTACTTTTCTCCTTACTACAGTATGGGGGCATATTATGAAGAATGAATACAACTGTTTTTCATCTCAGCTAGTCGTACCAAAACCCACACATCTCAGCTAGCAACATTTGCTTAAGCTTCCCTGATTACCTGAGACACCCATCGCATGGTGGTCCTGTAATCTGGTGTTATGATTAAGCAGGAAAATGCTTGCTTCACCACGGAAGCCACTTCTTTCTCAAACAGAGCAGCAGGAGGTGGGAGACGCAGATCTAGCACTTCCTTAAGCTCAATGCTTTTCTCACCAGTGCTGAGAGAGGAAAGAAGCTCCTTTGGATGCTCTCCCACTATCACTTCAAGAGCTAGAACGCCAAAGCTATAAACATCACATTTTTCAGTAGCCTTCATTGTGTATGCTAGCTCTGCAACATTGCTGAAACGTTCATTTTTTTAGTAAGTATAAAAAGAAAGGAAAAAAAAAAAAAAACAAATAGTTTACGATAAGCATACCAGGTGCTATACAACCATATGTGCCTGCAATGAGTGTCCAATTACTAGAATCAGGCTTCATAATCCTTGATGTGCCAAAATCAGAGATGCAAGCTGATGTATGCCAAATATTGCATATTTGGACCCCTTAATTTACTTGTGTTAATCCTTTAGCTGTGTTATTATCTGATGTTCTGTGTTAGTTTTGTGTTTTTAGTATTTTGTAGGTGTTGAAGAAAAACTACTTTTTGGAAGAAAACATACTTTGAGAAGACCTAGATGATGTGGTTAAGTTTAACCAAATCCAAAAAATGGGTAAATCGGATTAAGGATAAGATTGGATAAAATTTCGAATTGGATTCAAATTCAGATTCTACACGTCTCAGTATTTTGACCATAACTTTTCGTTCACATATCCGATTGAGGTGATTCAAGTGGCGTTGGAAAGCTAACTCAAAATACTACAATTCATTGTGAAATAGAATTTTCCTAATTCTGACATTTACTATTCCAAAATCGTCCCGTAATTAAATAGTACAAACCTGGACGAATTGTATCCGATTTCAACTTGTAAAACCCTAAGTTTTAGGTCTATAAATAGGGAATTATCAGATTAGTTAAGGGGGCTACGAATTTGAAGATTGCAGAGGAGAAAGAAGAGAGTTTAAGGTTTTCCTAACTTTTGAATCTCTACTTTGTGATTCTTATTTGTAAGTACTCGATTTTACATTATGAATTCAATCAATTTTGTTTTGTCTTTCAATAACATGAGAGGCTAAACCTTCAACTAAGGTTAAAGATGAAGCCTCACTTATGAGTAGCAACTTTGTTTCATGTATGTAATATTTCCCAATTTAATGGTTTAATTGCTCTATTGTTTTACTTCTAATCAATTGGATTGAATAACTCTTGGATATCTTTTGTGATTCAAGGATACACTTGATGATTTAAGATTATTCAATATAATTGATTGCTTGGTTTTCTTTGTTAAAAATTGGATAAGATTTATATGTGAGAACTTTGGGGAATATTATAGATCATGAAATTATGTTGTTATGAATTTGTGAGTGCGGATTCCGAAACCTTAGTGCTTCGTCATAAGATTTCAATCACTTTAAATTGCTCATGCTTTTGCTTTTTCATTCAAACAAAAAAAATCTCTCAAAAATTTGGAACTAGACTAGGGTTTAATTAATTTAGATTTAAACTTGCTTTCAAGAATACAATTCCCTATGGGTTCGATCTCGCACTTGCAATTCATTAACTACAATTGATTCGTGCACTTGCGAGTTAAATAAATTTGCACAACACAAGCCTCAAACTCACTGTTGAGAAGCACATTTTTGCTTGATATGTCCCGATGAATGATTGGTGGTGAGCAGTCATGATGCATGTAAGACAAAGCATTTGCTATGCTTCTGACAATGTCCACCCGTTTCCTCCAACCCATTTCTTTGGCTTCTTTTTCATTGCTTAGGATACTAGCCAAGCTTCCCCGCTCAATGTAGTCATAAACTAGGAACTTGTGTGGCCCTTGAGAACAGAATCCATAGAATTTAACAATGTTTCAATGTCGTATTTTTGTTAATACTCGAATCTCATTCTCGAAAATCTTTGTGTCGTCTATCTCTTCACCTTCCAGGCACGAGATTATCTTTATTGCTAGCAAATGTCCTGTTGGCATCTCAGCTTTGTAAACTCTTCTGCTTCCACCCACCCCAATACAAAAGTTGCCGTCGAAGCCATTGGTGGCTTCGATGATATCTTCATATACGATTTTCCCATCAAAATTCAGTATTGAGAATAGATTTCCACTGTTTGATGGTTTACCTTCTTTTGGGTTGCTTCTCAGTTTTGCTCCACGGGAGGAGAGAGTAAAAAGCCAAACTACAAAAACAAATGCTAGCAGTATTACAAACAAAGAAGCTCCAACGATGACAAAAACTATTGAAAATGGAAAAGAATGCTCAAACTTGGAGAAAAATCAACTTGCCTTCTCATTAGAATTGCATGTACACTATATATACCAAGTCTGTTTTAGCTTAGTCTGAAAACAGAATTAGTTTGAACACGTGCACTTACAAAATAACAACCAACTTACAACTGAAACTTACAAATAACAACCAACTTACAACTGAAAGCTTAACTAATAAACTTGTAACTTAGTAGCTAAACTGCTCCTACAATCATGGAGTTTATTGCATGCTGATGTGGCAGCAGGGTAAGTCACTTGCTTTGGCTGCTCTGCTTGTACTCTCAATACTCTCCGATCTTTGCTTTGAGCATGATTCTCCGGTGATGTAACAATACTGCAGAGCTGCAAACCCTTTAGTTTCCCACATAAATCTTTGTTCTTACTGAACGAACTTAGAGGAGCACGGCGAAAGAATTCATTATCAGGAAGTGGACCTTCCAGTTCATTGTATGACAAATCGATGGTGGTTAAGCCAGTCATCTGCCTGAATGAAGAGGGAATGGCGCCTGAGAGCGTGTTGTGAGAGAGATTCAGGTGCTCTAACATTATCAAATTCCCAAGCTCAAAAGGTATTTCACCAGTGAGTAAATTTTGACTAAGATCTAGTGTGCCCTGCAGGGCTAGATTGCCAATCTTCTCTGGGATAGTCCCATTAAAGAAGTTCTTGCTCAAGCACAAATTCCGCAGCTTTGAGCACTCCCCAAGTTGTTCTGGCATTTGTCCGGTCAGCCCATTGCCAGAGAAGTCTAGCTCCTCCAGATGAGAAAGCCCACCAATTTCAGGCGGCACCTGACCTGAAAGCCGGTTGTCTCTCAATTGCAGGAAAATCAGATTCGATAATCTTCCCATCTGCTTCGGTATTTCACCGACAATATGGTTGGAAGAGAGATCAAGCCTTCCAAGTGGATCCAATTCGCCAAGCTCACGGGGGATTTCACCAGTGATGTTATTGCCTGCTAGTTTTAGAGACGTCAATTTTCTGCAGCCTCCCCAGTTACGTGAGAGCACCCCCTTCAAGTTGTTGTAGCTCAAATCAAGGTAATTGAGATTTGGATATACTCCCAAGTCCTCTAACTTTCCGTGAGTTTGTTTTTTTGGAGTGAAAGGCGGATGAGGTTTCCACAGTTTCTTATTCCTTTCGGTATGGGACCTGAGAAGTTGTTAAAGGATGCGGTGAAAAGCTGAAGACGTGATTGCAGACAGAGAGGGGGTAAGTGACCAGAGAATTTGTTTTCACCAAGCTCGAGTTTTTCTAGGGATGAGAGATTTGCTAATCCTTCAGGTACTGAGCCAGATAACTGATTCATAAACAGACGCAAATCAGACAGATTTTGAGCATTGAGAATACCATAAGGGAAGGGGCCCGACGAGTTATTCTGCTGTAAAAACAATATAGTTAGTTTTCTAAGGTTACCAATAGATGGAGGAATTGGACCTGTTAGATGGTTTCCAAATAAAGCCAAAACATCCAAGTTTTTCAAATTTCCTATTTCAAATGGAATTGGACCACTGAAACGATTGTTCATCAAAGCAAGCTCTTTCAAATTTGTCAAGAGGCCTATTTCTGAAGGCAGGAATCCGGTGAAATTGTTGTTTTGGAGCTCAAGGTATTCAAGCCTTGTCCAGTTGGTGACCAGACGCGGGTCTAGCTCTCCACCTATCAAGTTATTTCCAAGATAGAGCAAGGAAAGATTGGTGAGGTTGGTGAGGGAAAGGGGAAGGTTACCAGAAATGAAATTCATGGAGAGATCAAGGTAGGTCAGTCTTGAGAGTGTACCAATTTGGGATGGGATTGAACCACTAATAATGCTGTTATTCAGATTGAGGGTAACAAGGTTCGGCAAGGAAGACAAATCTAGGCTGCTAAGATTACCAGTTAATTGGGTGTCTTGTAGGTTTATTTGTGTGACACTTGCGGCCATGTTGCAAGCAATTCCAAACCACGTGCATGGGCCTGTTGTGTTGATCGTCGACCGTGCCGGCGGCATCCATGACCGGAGAGATGTTTGGTTTTGAAGGGTGTGTTTCCATCTGAGGAGAGCCACAGCCTCGGAGTTTGGTGTTGCTTCGTGGTTGGATGACAACATGTAACAAACAGTCACCAGTGCAAGGAATAGACAATTTTCACGGTAGGCCATTTCTCGAAGGGGGTTGTGGGTGGGTGTATTGGATTAATTGCTTGAAGCAAACTCCACGTAAATATAATAAAGAGAAGAATCGTTGCTGTGTGCGAGACTGAGTCAATGACCCGCGAAAGAAGTTAGAAAGTAAAAGATTTAAAAACAAATATGTATCATGTTAATATCATGCCCAAAAAAAAAATGAAACAATTTTCTAAAGAAACTAAGAATTTTACACCAAAAAGGTGCTAAGCTCTGATACCGAATGATGCCGGGTAGAACAAAAATTGTTCTAACAGTGTATGGTAGTAGTAGAAACTAAGAATTGAAGATTGAAAATAGAATTTAGGAAGAGATAGGGAAAAAATAAATAAATAAGTAATCTGAGAAATAACTTTGAAAGACTGAAATTTAGTTGATACTTCAAAACATAATTCACAATAATACACACCTACCTTAGGACATTCAGAGTATTAACCAAGCAAAATACTTGGAGAAAAATAAAATATAGAAAAACAAAAATATCCGTAAAAGACAAAGTAAAATTCTTGTAGACAAATAAATATCTTCAACTATTATGCTTAGTTATTTTCATTCTTGTGCTCATCTTATTCCCAAAATATTCTTTAAATATTATGTCTTATTCTCTGCATCGTGATGTCTAATTACTGAGACGGCAATATATATAGACAACTTTCGCATGTCTTCCCTTTCGAACAGAATTGATTTTGTACTCATTCAAGTTGATAATGATCTCCGCTAGATGAGCTGTGTATTTGATGTTCTAAAAGACTTATTTGCCTTTTGTTTTATTACTTTTTATTAACATGTATGTGTTGGCAATGGAAGATCCCATAGAGCATCTCCCTCGTATTATACAAACAAAACACAAAATCTATTTTTCATGCATTGGTAAACATTGTCACTCTACATGTGGGCTAACGCTATTTACCAATGCATAAATTTTTTGTTAGTTTCTCTCTCTCCATCTCTCTTTCATTATGGGCAGAGCATACAACCTTACTCTTAAGCTCTTTTGCCAATTTTCATTGTTGAAGTAAATGAACCACAGCTACAAAAGCAGATTGTCACCCAAGGAGAGCTACTAAGCAATTGTATCTTTTTCCATTTTTTTTTTTTTTTTTACTTGGAATAAAATAAATATATTTATTTATGTGTTTGATTTTTCGGGAGGCGTGTGTGAGGTCCATTATAATTGCAGGGTAAACAAAAAGGAAACAAAAACAATAGATCCAGATTTTTTTCTAATAAACAGAATATTTCTTCAAATTTACCTTCTTGAGTCGAATTGGCCCGGAAACAGCCGCGACCTGGTCGGGACTCCCCAGAATCTGGTCAAGATCCTGCTAGAGCATTATCGTAGTTTAAAGTTGAATATGAGTGAATGAAAATATATATAAAAA